>NW_022595302.1:31460-77258 GCF_009176505.1 Sitodiplosis mosellana
AAATGAGCCAAAGTAAAAGTCTGTTAATTTTGTGATAAAAATGTGTGAAATGTAAAACGGCCGAGTTTGTTTACATTCGAAAGTATGGCGAGAAGAACATATTTTTTTCGAAACGTAGAGAGACAAAATGGTCGATCTATTAAGGAATATATAGAACAACTCATATTCGGAGATTTGAAAACTTCACTTCAATTTTTACGCTGTTTTGGTCACGTGATTAAGAAATTCCGACTCGCTACGATTGAGGACGAACTAGAACTTTTACTACTAAATGCACTCAACGAATTTTGTGCTGAAACGTTAATCAAAGCAAAGTTAGACACTTATCGTGGTTCTTACGTTAATTGAACAGTGTTTTGTCACCGTTTTAATTTGTTGTGTAAAAAAACCCTTTTATTATTAATTTATAGCCACTCTGTAACGATAAATTGAAATTGGCCATTTATATAGGCTTCTCGCCGAATTTTTTATTTTTGGTTTCTTCAGGCTGAGTCATGACTTGAATAGAAAAAAAATAAGGAAGTTCATTTGATTTGCTCTGTTGTCGTGGGTCACAGCATGTGACTAGGCGACACTGACGACTGCAAACTGCGTGGTTTTGGAATGAAACTCGTCTGATTAAGAATCTACTAGGAGATTTGTTTGAGATTACGATCTAGGCAATGTCTAGACCAGGCAGTTTCTGGAACAGACTTGCTATTGGGATCCCATAGTGAGCCAGCATCGTTTAGAATTTCCATTGAAATTGAACAGCCAAATTCCCTTACGCAGTTAAGAATAGGGACATTCGAATGATATCTTTGTCAACATTTTCGGATCACTTTGTTTGCAGGACAGTTATGTCGCAGCGCCATCTATCCGAGCACAAAAATCTACAATCCATCCGAGCAAATAAAAAAACCAATTCGAGTTCAATATTGAATATAAAAATATTATTTATTCGTGACTGCTAGAAGTGACTACATCAGACTATTCTATTTAAAATAGAAAGCACACATTTATTTTGATCTTTTTGGACAGCAAAATTAATTTTGGTTGCATAAAATCACAAGCATTTGGCTGTTTTGCTCATGTTTCGTTGCGTCCAATGTTCTATTTCAATAGAAAGGTTGCTTTTTCAAACTAAAAAATTTCGCCTTTGCCAATAGGCTCCTCTAACACTTTTAAACCAACAATGAATCTTTCAGTTCGAACTTATCGTTTCTATTTTATAAAAACAAAAAAACATGCATAAATTAATGATATTTTTGGCCCAGATCGTCCATATTAACAAAGATATTCCCTTAAAAATACAAAGTATAGGCATTGGCAAGACCATACTTCTGGAATTGACAAAACCATAGTTCACATTCAGCACCATGTTCAATTGGATTGAGCCAATTTCTTAGAAAATTCCGTCAGATCCGGATACAAAGAGCCAGCCGGAGCATAGTTGGTTTCTGAAATGGGAAAAGAACGGTTTTTATTAGATTAAACAGTCTTGGGTTCCAATGTCCATTGATCATTGACCAATGATTGAAATTAGAACAAAAATCGATTGAAAATTGAATGAAAAACTCAGAATAAAAAATTCGATTGAATGAGTTCCAATCGGTGGGAATAGAAAGGTCACTCATAAAATGTCAATTTTTTAACTTAAGAAATTGCCAGACGTAATTTTGTAGGTACTCGATTGCAAAAAGAGCGGCTTGGAAATAGATCCCTAAGCGATGGACAATGTTCATTTGGAAAAAACAGTCAAAATGGATTGAAAGGTACAAATATTTTTGACCAAAAAACCTACTTGGAATCTGTGGTTTAAAATCGGCGATAATAGCTTTGCCGGTTCCCTTCATCGTTTTCTTGGCCAATCCTTTTGGTGTGATCAAACTCATGTTCTGTGACAAGTTAATCATATTTCCTACGGTGTCAAATGTGCCCTGTGCGAGATTTCCCGCTTGTGGACCATACTTATGTTCAACGATTTTGACTGAGTTTTCGCTCAGATTTTTTCCCAAAATTCCAGCTGATTTCTCAAGGCCATTGTAAACCGTTCCGAAGCCTTCAACAGCACCAGCAGCAACGGTCAGAACACCACTCATCTGAAAAATGAACATGTTTCAATGGAAATTTGTACTTAAAGGACATTTCAAATCGACATAGTAGTTTTTAGTGTCAAAAATGAGAAAAAAACAATCTCAATTCAATACAAACCTTATCTTTGGCGTCATCAGTGCTATAGCCCATGGATTTGGACAACAGCTTTGAACCTTGAGCATGCACGTGTGGAGCGAGAAACTTGCCGAGAGCCACAGTTGCACTGCCAACCTTCCCAGCTACATAACTCGTTACACCAACTGCAATTCCCGTGGCCGATTTGGCCATCTCGATCCCATTAACCACTTTGTTTGATATTGGTGGCGCATTCACTGGAGCACCATTCATTTTAGAAATCATATACGGCGTTGTATACGATACCAATTTGCCAAGTTGTTCCGTACCTTTGACCAGTCCATTTGATATGAAACAAGCACCTTGAACCGAGAAGCATATCGTGAATAAAAGATAAATCAAACCGAAGGAATCCGGACACAATCAAGTGAATCTATCTACCCACCTTGAACGATATTGTCTGAGATGCGCTCGCTTGCATAGCGTCGTTCTCGTTTCTTTTCACCTTCTTCACCCTCTTCTTCTTCCTCTTCTTCTATTTGTCGAACGATTCCATGTAAAATTGCCTCCAAAATCTCCAGAACAATTTCGTCGGCCGATTTTGGAACAACCAATCCAATAGCAGCACCTTGAACTTCGGACTGAATGTCGGGAAAAATGAAAGCACCATATTCAGTTCGGAAGCATGGCGAAACACCAGGTATCAACGGATAAATGAGCGATGAGTCGGTTGGCTTTGTTGGTATATTTTCACGGACTTTCTTCGCTGATGGCTTCTCATCAAAATCCTCATCATCTTCAATCGAATTGTCTAACTCGACCTCATCATCTTCCATACCGTCTTCGCGTTGAATTTCTTCGGCCGCAGACGACCGAATGATTTGCATAAAATAAGTAGCATCCAAATTCTGTGTGAGATCTTGATCCAAGCGAACAATTCGCAAAATTGACGCTTCATCAGCGGTGGTTACTTCACCATTCTCATTTATATGATACAATTTGACACCTTTGCACGAGAACAACAGCTCTAAAACACTGGGCAAATTTTTTGTGTCGGTGTAATCATATTCGAAACTTTGCAGCGCTTCAGCCAATTCCATGAATGTTCGTGGTCGTGTCGTTGCTCGATTGGAATCGGATGATGCTATTCCTTGGGCTCGTGGGCCCGATTCACTGGACGACGGAGATAGGATGGCTATACGATGCATCACTTCACCTCTCGTACGCTTCAGCACCTTTACAATTTTCAAACCCAAATGCCATGTTTCATCAACATCATCCGGATCATCGGGAAGTGCCACTGGTGTCGCTAGTGCCTCATCAATCAATGTTATTCCCAATTTATAGTTGATCAATGCCAATTCACGATTGCCTTCCTCCTCTTTCTGTTTGGCCAAATCCAACGTTTTTGTCACTTCATCTTGCTTTCGCTTTAGAATATCGTACGTTTCCTTCCATTCGAGTTCCATTTTTTTGGGAGGATTTTGATGAAGAATCACAGACTAACTGGAAATAAAAGAGATTTGCTTTACTTTTGAAATATGTTCGTTTTGGACAGTATTTTGGAATTTCAATAGCTATTGCCATTTAAAATGGTCCATTTTAAATTTCTCTTACGACTTTCAATTTTAAAATAAAAAAAAATTCAAACTTGAACAACGTTAACCCAATTTCGAGAAAATTTTCTTATTCAAACCGTAACAAAGACCGTGCGGTTTTTGATATACGTTTATTAACTTTGGAATAGCTGAAAAATGCACGTAAGGAAACGCTAGCCAAAAATTGTTGTCAACAATTCTGCTTTGAATAAAATCGGACGATTTATAGCGGTCAATCGACAGTTAAGACACGTTGTTTTGACTGCGATGAACGGATATTAAAAAAAGGTTATCATTAGATCAAAGTGTTTGATATACAATGAGCATGGTCAATTTTTGAGCGAAAAACAGGTTTTTTTCTTTTATTTTACAGTTCAACACGTTGCAAATTTTAACTTTTCTTCTACTGACACTGAATTTTTTTTTTTTGATTTCAAACAAATAATGCGTTAAATGCTTCTTTTGAAAAGACGTAAAAAGAGGGAAGAAAGAAGAAACAAATAAAATGAGTCTTGAAAAAAATTATCTTGGAAAAAAAATCGCGAAAAAAGTGAATTTGAACAAAAAAACTGTCATTTTCGTTCATTTTGTGCTATGTCAACGCATTCAAAGTACCGACAATTTCATAATTCAACCGCATATTTCGTATTGTTTACATTTTAAAATGGGCAACACGTCACGTTGCTTAAAGCATAAACCAAAAGTTGCTTCACATCGTACAGAGTTCATTTTAATTTGAAAAAATCTAAATTAATTACACTGAGTAATCAACAATAAACTACAAAATCCGCAAATAAGCAAGAATCGCAAATGACTGTAAGAATCATCGAGGTCTGTCAAGGTCAATGACAATTGACTTTTGAATCAAATTCCATTGAATGAAGTTTCGAGAATATCGAAAGTCAATATTCTGTTGGCATGAATAAAGTGTCGAAATACCGTTATAACGAATACATTTTTGTCTTGTTAAAGCCAAAAAACACGAACTGACTTGAGAATTGTCGTGGAATAGTTCATAAATCGAATGACCAAAGAGCCACCAATTATAAATTAATCTAATATATATTAATGAAACGAGGTGGAAAATTGCTTTCTGAATCTGATTAGACCATTACGAACGACACAAGCCACTAGAAGTAAGAATAAAAAAAAATCATTTTTTCTCCACTTACATTACACTCGTTATCACAAATCTGTCGACAAAGCACCGTAGACGAAAAGTAAGTTTCGCCGCAAACAAATTAATGAATCCACACGGTAGCGCTTCAACCGTCCAACTGAAAGGGAAAAACATGAATTGAATGATATTTATAGTTGCTGTCATGCTTAACGCTACGGTCAATCTGATGTATGTGTATGTATGAGTACTGTTTGTTTTTGGTTGGATTAGTTCCCCCGTCTGCAAACTGTATGTGATGAATTGTGTCTGAGATTTTGTTCTTCTTAAAAATGGCTTAGTTTCAGTAAATCAACAATGATTCATTGATAAAAACGGAATCGTTCAATCTAAAAATGACTACGCAAATACTTGATTAATTCCTAATTGCTTTGATTGGCTTGCTCATCGCGGTTAATGCATCGGTTGATTCAACAAAATGAATACATGGTCACATTTTATGATTGCAACATGTTTTGGAATACTTAATTCAAAGTGGATTTGGATTCAGGAAATTCGGAAAGAAAATTTTAGTTTCGTCACTATTTTTTTTATCCAAATTTTACTAGACAAATATGGACAACATTTTGTTAAAAAACATTAACCGGAGTATTCACACACATGATATGAACTCAGACGATAACTTCTTTTAGTGCGATGTTTTGACAGTATGTGATTTGTACAAAAACCAACTATTTCGCTGGGAATTCGTTCGTTTTTTTATTTAATGCCGATAAGTTTGACTGGGTTTCACTCACTTTTATGAGGAAACTGTAAAAAAATTGCACCAATCTCATGTTAGACTAAAGAAAATGTGATACATGAACTTTTTTCCACAGAAAATACGCTGAAAATTAACCACTCAATTGTTTTGAAGTGTTCGTATGTTTGACACTCTAGTCAAAAGTGTCAAAGTGGTTGACATAACCTCACTTTTCAGCGAATAACATTTTGAATTTTGGTCGTTAAAATATCCATAGAAAATGGGTATTTTGTTTGTGGAAAACTAGTTTTATTGGGAAAATGTTCGTTTTTTTCTGCAAATTTAGATGATGTTTCGTTCAACGTTTCGTTTCGAAGAGTTTACCCAGACAAATGACCTTAGAATATATAAAAGTCGTTTCTGGAAATAGAAAGTGTTGCAAATTGATGCAAAATTGACCAAATGTCAGGCAACGAAATAATTAACGCGTCTATTCTCAAAACTTCATAAGAGTTCTCTTTTGGATCTTGCTTTTGTAATTTTTTTTTCCTAAATTGAACTGAATTTAGTAAGGGCTGGAAAATTAAAATAAAGATAACTATGGCGGATTTATACCATTGATGTTTTTTGCGGTTTAAATCCAATGAAACATTTATTTGAAACAAATCAATAAACAATTACATTTTATAGATCTGTGGTGAATTTTTAGCACTACATGAAATGTAGGGCTACTAATCTGCTTATTTTTTTTCTCGGTCAAGTTTGACTACTCAAACAAATGTTGGTGAATTTGAATTATATGCTCATATTCTTTATTTGATTTAAAACCGGTGCACTAATGAAGATTTAATATATAACACTTCATATATACATAAAAGATTGACAAACAATTTTTTTATTTTTCCAAACTATATTTTATCACACATTTTATTTGTTTGTTATATATTACTTCAAAGTTACTTTGATGAAATACATTTCATGTAGTGCGCCAAAAAATAGTTTGTTGTGAAACAACAAAATAGATTAAGTAACTAAAATCTCAAGAACGCAGAGCGGAGCGAAGCGAAGCTCTGCGGTCTTGTTTTTTTTGGTCAGAAGAAACAAATAAATCGTTCAGGGATATCCCTGAATAATGAATACTGAACAGTAAATTATTTTAATTGACATTTTACTTTAAATCGGTACGAATTTTATTTCCTTTAGACCAGAATGACGTTGTTTCAAATCAACAGCTACACCTTCAAACTCTGCAGCGAGATCCAATTTTATTTGCTCAATCGAAACAGTGTTGCCTGCAGATTCTTCAAAGAAGATTTTCAATGTTTTCAACAATGGATTTTGTCGGACGAAACGTTTGAAGTTGTCGTTCAGGTCCAATTTTCTCACTGTGAATTGAATTTTTTCCAGTTGATCGAATGACAATGGAATCTTCGGCACCGGATTTACATAATTCCAGATGTAGAGTTCTTTGACACTTTTGAAGTGGATTGAACGTCCTTCCAGATTAAAAAATCCGTCATAACATGAAAGGTCGAGTATTCTGATGGACTGAAGATATCCGCTCACATTTTCCAAACACTTTATATCGAAGACAGAACCACCGATTCTTAGTTTTTGCAGATTTTGATTTAGACGTAATATATCGGTAACACCCTCTTTTTCGCACCCATATTCACGAGCAGTAGCGAAGATTTTCAAACGACGTATTTTCGGGAACCATGCGTTTAAGTCACCCAAATTGGACCGCCAAAGATGGATGGACTCGGCGTTTGCGAATGGCTTTGTCCAATTTGCTACCACTTGTTTTGTAGCATCAATCATTTCGATGTCGATCAAGGAATTAGCACAAAATTCATTCATATATCGGGCCACTTCAGCATTCCGGTCCATGTTTTTATCATGGAAATAGATGGAAAGCTTAGGGATCATGCTGCCAAAGTGACGCAACACTTTCAAAGCGCTCGACAAATCGGAGATTTCGATTGTGGCATTATCGAGTAACTTGACTGGCTGCATTCGATTTGAATTATGGTCAAGTCGAATCTTTATTTTCTTTCCTCTGCACTTGGCTTCAAATGTCGACTCGGCAGCTGGCTGGAATCGTGTGCATGTATCGGCAAGATTGATGAGATCGCGGAGCATTAAATGCTTGAAAATGTGAACGAGGCAGTCGTCGACAACATCAGTAAGCTTGGTGGTTGCATCAGCCTCTTCTTCCGGTACTTCAATCTTCTGTCGCTTGTTTTGTTCGCTGCTGTCTTCGTCATTTTCACGTTTCTGGTTCTGTTTTTTGATTTGTGAGCTCATTTCGATGGCTTCAATCAGCTTCTGTTCAAAAAGGAGAATGTTATGTATAACACCACACAATACAAGGGAAGTTGGACGGGAAAAGAGAGAAATTTTTCATTCAAAAGTAAAAAGGAATCAAAGAAAATACCGAGAATAAACTCATTAGCAATACTTTTGGCTGATTTATATAATTGTTCGATGGAAATGATAGAACTCCTTGCAATTTGTTTGCGTATGTTACAGACTACAACAACAAAATCTCACTAACCTTTTGGAAAATTACACAATAATCGCGATAATCAATGATTCGCTGTCCAAATTGTTGGTTTTGGTTATTTTTGGTAGAGAATTTCAACGATTCTATCGAAAAAAACTTTGATTGAATGAGTTTTAGCTTGGAATAAATGCAATGATCCAAATTGCTTGATATGATGAAATTCACCGCGTGCAAAAATGGCGGAATCAAAATGTAGTATACAACGATAGGACCTTTGTTAGCGCTGTTGCGAAATAATTAGCGAGCCGCACAGCTTTGTAGATGTGACCATTTCGTTTGGAGACCATTTCTAAATGTCATTCGCGGTGATTCACAATTGCCGTCGCTGTTGATTTCGGATTGACTTGATTTGCAATTAATTTGCGTGCATATGCTTATTTTCGAAACAGGCATTCGCACAATATTTTTCAGATTCGTCTAGATTTGGACAAATATTTATTATTTTTAATTTTATACAAAAAATCAAGTAATTTAAAGGAAAATTCGTTTTTTGAGAGAAAAAAATAGCGAGGCGAAAATATTTGTATGGTGATTTTCACTGAAAATGGTACAAAATCAGTATCAAAAACATTCTTGGGTATTATTCTCCACAATATATGGAGAAAAACTTTTTCGATCTGTGACAAGATGACTTATCTTCCACAATTTTTACACTGTTCATTGAAAATACATTTTGATGCATTCACACGATTTCAAAAAAACATAGTTATCTTGAGAAGTAAAAAAATTGTTAATACATTAACATCGGTTCAATAAACATTCATTTTATACATAAATGGAAAATTCTTCTTTCGAAAACTTCAATTTTTCTGCCAATTCTTCTTCTTAAAAAAAAAGAGTCAACATTCCTTTGATCACTTGGCTGAAATTGGATGTGAAAATTCAGAAGAAAAAAAACGACTGAATCCATAACAAAAAACATTTTATTACATCCTTTGTTACATGAACTCAATGAAACAAAATTTCTCTAAAGTAAAAACACTTCTTCACCTTTTCTAGCATCTAAAAAAGCGTTCTGCATCGTTAAATTGATCAATTTATTCGAGCTTCTATCCACATACCTATATTACAAGCAAGATTCCATACAAGCATGATCCATGTGATGATTCAGCCATCATTCCCATTCACTCTTAGATAGGTAATTGAAAGTTTTGCGTTCAAGTTGTTCAGCAGCGGACGGGAAATTCTCTTTATACTTCGCATACAATGAGCTAAGTCTTGGAAAATCGTCTGGTGTAACTTCCATATAATCGAATGCAATACCAGTGTTGGCATCGAGTTCCCCTTCAATATACGGAATGATATGATATCGACTGCTGAAATGTGTCAGTATCGTGTGTTTCGATTGCATCTTTCGACTTTGTTCCAATGCCATGGCAATGGTCGAATGACGATGCCTATCGGCATAGTCTTTTAATTCACTCTGGAAGGTTCCCTCGTGGATTAACAAATCGCTATTCTGTCCTAATTTCACAAATTCATCACTAGATCCAATATCTCCGCTGTAAGCCAACTTGAATCTCCCCATATCCGTGCCGTTTCTGTAAGAGAATTCTAATGCCAGCGCATAAGACTTTCTGTAATGATCCGTTGGACAAGTTCGCATTGATTCGATATTCAAATATAATCGTTCGTGGAGATTAAGCTGGTCTTTTATCTGGAAAAAAATAATGAAGAAAATCTCAATGCGATTTTTGGGAGAAATTCTAAATCAATTTTAGTTCAAAGGCTTCATTAGATTGGGATCAAGCTACAAGAAGAACATGCACCATACCAAAATATCATTATCGATGAATTTCATATCAAAATGAATCGGATCGACGTGATTTGCATAAAATAAGAGCCATGATTTCAAATCGTCCAGCGGGCAGAATATACGTAATGGTTGCCGATCCGTCGGTAGATGTATTGCACGCCATCGGAATAACTCGGGCAATCCAATATGATGGTCCAGATGCATATGCGACACATACACTGCCTTCAATCGTCGATAGATTTCGGGCGCTTCGTCACCATAGTAGCGATTTATTTGAGAACAAGTTGCCGTTCCACAGTCTAATAGAATTGAATGGTCCGGTCTGAAGTGAAAAAAAAAACGAAGCAAAATCATGCGTTTTTTTTTCAATTTTTAAAATAATTTTCTAAAGTCTCAGTAAAGTTCAATGTATTTGGACTGAAATATTTTCGGTGCACCCATTATGCATTGACTAAATTCAATTTTCAGGACAAAAAATTAATTATGATCATTCATTAACTGTAAGTCTATTCACCATTATCTACTGGATTTTTACTCTCGAAATTCAACTTACGTTAAATGCACTAAAGTACCCGATGAATTGCGCAGCGCATACGAGTCGGCTGCACCGGTGCCCAGGAATAAAATCCGTGGAAACTTCTCATCTTTCAATTTTATGGGTACCTCTTGTGTGCACAGTGGAAGAGCATCTTTAGGTGATTCGTTCAAGTCTTTCAAGATTTCTTCAAAATCAGACGATTCCTCGTCGCTTGATGTTTCTAGTTCAACGTCTTCCTTTGGCTCTCCACGCAATATGTATTTCGAATAAAGCATTGGAATTTTTCCATATTTATCGGACGATTCATCAGATGGATCGAATATTCTGGGGTTGATATCCAATTTTGTGCTAAAAAACAGAGAAAATGGATAGGACAAAAATAAAAATGAAAAAACAAATACAAAAAATTTGAATTTTCGTATTTCTTTGAAAGCAGTATTCACATTTTTAATTTTTTTTGAATATTGTCAGCACTCTTTTTCCTGTTTGGAATTTTTTTTTATAAATTTTCATATATCAACTAACCTTAGCAAAGGATGTATTTTTGGGTCAATTTTGTTCAGTCTAGTTTGTAACATGTGGACACTCTTCACGGAATCGTCTCTACGGTTAAACAATATTGATAAATAATGTTGACATTTTTTATTTGCACAGAAAATTGGCTTATTGCCAAGATTTTTCAAGACAAATCAGAAGAAAATTTAAATCATATTTTATTATTATTTATTAGAAAAGGGAATGTCATCTAAGATGAGCCATGGTATAACGGTCTACCAAAAAAAATGATCTTATCATCAGAAAATATCGTTTCAGAGCCACACACAGGGAAGAATAGTTGAGATTTTTGGTGCAATGGATTTTTTCTCGTGAAAATAATGCAAAATTAAGATATCTAAGACAAAATGTGAATAGAAGAAAATAAATTTTGTTTTAGAAATCCTAAATTTGGATTATTTTTACGAGAAAAAAAATCCATAATACAAAAAATCTAAACCATTCTTCCCTGTGGGCAATCAATAGAAATATGGGCTGAAAAAAATCATTCAAGAGAAAAAAGATTGAAGCTGTATGAAAGAAGTGTAATTTCATAACTCACTTGTTGCTATCATTAACGATTAAATTCCTCTTCGGGTTGACACGTTCAATAAAATCTTGATAGCGCATAGTATTGAAAACTTTGCTTGGCGTAAAATGAACGATGACCTCAACTCCCGTTGCTTTAATCTTTTCCAGTTGACTTTTCAATTTTGCATTGATCGCCAATTCCTTGAGAAATCCTTTATTTGGTATATCAACCACTGATTCGAAAGAGAAAACACAATTTAAAAAAAATTCGTATGACAAAAATTCTCATGAAAAATTTTCCATGGAAAAAATTCCATTAATTATTTTTGAAATAGGAGTCAATAGTGGCGGATAACCTAATAAAATGGGCTATTTTAAATTGCGAAGGACGCAACCCAATTGAAAGTAGAACATTTTTGAATGAACATTTTTTTTCCATCTAAATAAAACCCACCTATGAAATACAAATCAGGCCAATCCTGATTCATCACATCTGCTTTGGTAACCACTGAGCCATCTTCAAGCGTGACATCTTCTCCGCGAAACAGATTTGCCACCAAATGAGCGGGAACATTTTTCTGCAGTGATTTTTTCAACGAAAACCTTCCTGGGCATGCTTTCAATTTGCACACATAAATAATGGCCGTATCTTTGAGATGTTTCAATTCCACTGGTTCAATGACGATTTTGTTGTCTTCGAATCGTTCATTTTTGAACAATTGATCAGTGAAGCGATGTTTAAAAATGCCTCCAATGACCGATAGGAAGGACATTCGCTGGAAAATTTTCTGCAAATTATTTGGGCCATTGAATGTTGGTGGAAAGCCGGTGCTAGCAACAGTCGAAAACATCACACTCGTTACGCCACCAATACACCCCCATTTGGATTGCGTGAAAAAAGCATGTGAAATCTTTGCTAAGGATAGTCCAACCAGTTGGCTCATGCGCCCAATCCCTTCACCGCAATTGAATAAATATCGTTTGTCCACACAGTGGAGATACACTGATGCCGGCTGACTCGGCGCACCTGATCCCAACACTTGCAAATGAGCTCTTGTCCCATGTTGCGTTGACTCTCTTTGTGGTTTTACGTACTTTTTGCGATTGGACACTTGCAATGTTCGAACTATGATTTGTGAGGATTTCAAACATTTTGAACAACAATTTAGTTTTCTCAGGCAAAACATCGCTTTCACATTATTTTTTGGCTATTATAAACACAACAAATATTGTGGTTTGGACTAGACAAATGTGACAGCTCATGTTTTGACGTTTCACACACACGTGCGCTGAATGGCAATCGCTGAATTTCAACAACTGTCAAACTGTTCTACAGACACAGTGGAACGACGATAAAACGAACGATGCTATTTAGATGGATATTTGAACGGGAATTTTTTTTTTTTTGAAATTTTTATTTTTCACAATTTTGGAAGAATTTTTCTACAAAAAAGATTAAATGGAATTTTTTTCTAATGAATTTTTGATGAAGAATAAATGCCTGAATTTTTTTTCCCTGAATGTCCAATTGAGTAGGAAATTAGGTTGAAATATCATTTTCCTCATGAGAAAGAAATTTTTTTTAAAATGAAAAACAGAAGTTTTTAGCAGATAATTTGGAATGGAAAAATTGAGACAAGAGAAAAAACAAAAATAAAAGGAAGATAAATAAAGACTTGAATCAAAATTGTAAAAAAAAATTAATTGAGAAAAACCCTGAAAATTCAAAAAAAGAAATGAAAACAACCACCTCTTCACATTTGAATTGTATTTTCTTTAATAAATTTCTGAATCAAAAGTACATTTTTCATTCAGTTTGTCTGTTCAACTTCCCATTGTCTGTAAACGGTCTAATTTGCAACCAAAAAAAAAAACAAATCCGATGAACTTCGAAAAAAGGTTGTCTATCGAAAAAAGTGTACAGAATTTTCGTTTTAATCTAAAATGCTAATTGTCGTGGTCTTTCGACTGTACCAAAAAGGATGAGTGAGAAAAATGTCCATATCAATGCTAAACTCACGAATGGATTAGCTACAAAAATTTTGGTTACTTTATGTTTTGAATTCAGTTTTACTTTTCCGCATGCCCATGGGACAGTATCCCATTGAGCCACCCATGAAGCGTGCGTGAAATTATTTTCTCTTTCATTCCTGCAGGTGCACGAAACCAAGTCAATATGTTTTTCGATCAGAGCGTCAGATAAATCAGACAATATAATAATTTAATAGAGAAAAACAATTGAAAATACCAATTCACAATTTGTTGTAATATAATCCAATGTAAAAATTACACAATAAATCTTTGCTTATATAAAATATTCCATAGTAGTCACTTCAGCTATTTGTTGCTGGTTTGCTTTCTTTATTCTCTCGTTTTTTTTCCTATCATTTCTTAACACAATTTTACACATTCAACAAGAAAGAAATTAAAGAGGGAAAGAAGTCGATCGGTTGCGTCGACTGAATTGGTCACATTCGCATGAAGCTCACTGAAGTGATGTCCGTGCCGCTGGGCCGCGCTCGATTGACACAAAATTAAATCAATAAATTTGTTTTCATTTCGTTTTTTTTTTATTTACAAAATCGAAAAAATTGGAAGAAAAATGGTCTCTTCACATATTTTTTTTCTCGTTTCTCTTGCTCTCTATCGAATGCTGTTCCCTCGGACGAGTGGATCTCGGGCTTCTGTGTTGAGCGACCTGGATATTCACAGATGAGTTTTTTTTTCAGATCTGAGAATAAGTGTCTGTCGCATGTTATGTGTATTGAGTGCATCATGAGATCATTAATGTTCTTTTAATTTTTTCAATAGATTTTTTTTTGTCTGTACTCTTTAGCATTTGTCATGGAGATGAGCAAAATGCCATCAGCTTCACTAACAATCTCGTTTTTTTTTATCTACAGCCTAAATGCCAAAGTGTTTGCGCCATTTTGGTATTTCATTCAGATTCGATTTTCATCTATTTCTGGCTAAAAATCTAATTTTTTTTCTTTAAATTTTCCTATTGCTGCTATTTTCGTTAGATTTGATATATAAGTTGATGTGTGAGTTGTGTGTTAAATTGAATATTGCTAAAGACGGGGGAATATTTTTTGTTTTTGTTTTGGTCGGAGCGATATGGAATATGCTCGTGTCGTTGATGGATTCGGTTTTGGGTTCAGTAATGGCGATGATGTTATGAGATACACCGAACCCATTAATCAAATGGTATTCCAGGTGAATACATCTTTTCATAAAATATCGGACTAAATATTCGGATATTTAATATTATATGACAAAAATGACGATTGAAACTGTCGAGAGGAATAGTTTGAACGAATAAAAAAAAACACGATTACAATTTTAAATACAAATCGCTAGCACGTAGGATTACGTGTGCTCGAGTTTTATAAGTTATTGAATGGTTGATTGTTTTTTTTTTCTTTTCAATCTTTAAACACAGAAGGAATCTGTGATTTTTTTTTATCAGTTATATTGAAGTAAATTTTTGCGTTTTTATTTGACGATTTTTTTTTTCTTTTTGAAGTTTCTTTTTTTCTCTGCTTAATTGTTCCTATTTGCTATTTTCGTTTAAATTTATTCGTGGTGCTGATGGCTGCAGCGAATGTGTTTAAGTTCCGGCTATAGATAGTTTTGGTTGGCTCTTCCAATCGATTGGGCTTGTTGGTTTATTGGTTGCAATTCACTATTTGCGTTGTAATTTCTTTGTACGGAACCAGAAATACCATTTCAATCATCACTTTAACTGCGAATTTTTGGCAAAAGAGAGAGAGAGAGAAAAAAATCGATTAATTTAAATTTATTGCAATAAAAACAAATGTAAAGTCATAACTTATTATATAGTTATTTATAAAAAAAAATGATAATTCATCAATTCATCAATTTAATTGGGATAATTTTCAGATTGGATAGAAAAAATGGTGTTGTCCAGATCTATTGTTTTAATCTATTTTTGACAACAACAAAAATCAATACATTTTCCCGAAAAAAAATAAAAAAGAATTCAGTTTTTTTTTACCAAGAAAGAAGAAAAAACCATAAAAAAAACCAAAATTGTCTCTACCTTGGGCAAATAAATCAGATTGAGGATCGTCCATAAATCGAGTAGATCGTTGATTTTTTTTTCTTCATTGGATTACTTAGAAATTAGATACGGTTGTCGCCGTTAGTGCTCCATTAGAGCAGCTGAAACATGGAATAAAGAATATGGTTACGCTTCGTTGCTTTGAATGAATCGGTCGGAAAATTCTGACTCAAAATACGGAAACACTTACGTGATGGCGATCGTCTAGCTTCGACCGCACGTTCAGGTGGTGTGTAGTTCAAAAAGTCCCATATCAGAATGGTGTCGTCATGTGAACTGCTCACAATTTGAAATTCATCAAATTGTAAACGAAACACTCGTCCGGTATGTTCCTGTTGGAATTTGAAAAAAGAAAAAATTCGTTTGAATAAATTTTTTAAAAATTGAAAATACAATATTTTCGTTCAATTCAACAAATCAAAGTTCAAATTTCCATTCAACTGTTGACTCAACAGTGTTGGGTGTAATGGGAAAATGAATATATTCAAATGAAAAAAAAATCCACTCAGTGGATGATTCACTGCATGAAAGTGTTTATGTGATAAAATAAATTTTGGTATAAAAACTGAAATTCTGTGTTGACTTTGCCAAGCATTTTTGATGCAAACCATGGATAAATTGAATTTTTTGAAGATAAAAATAACCAATGACTCAATCAACGATAAAGTAAAGCGATATGAGGGTCAATTACCTCTAACGTTTTCAAACACAAAGCGCTGGCTGGAGCACGTGGATCTAAAGCCGCAACGAGATCCCAAACTTTGATTTTGCCATCATATGCTCCACTCACAATACGCTTTGAATCGAATCGAATGCATCGGACGAGCTCTTCGTGGCCTTCGAGCACACGCAAACACGCACCACATTCAATGTCCCACAGGCTGCAAGCAAAAAAACAATCGTTTAATATTGAATTGGGTTGATAGAATCATGTGCAAAATTGGATAAAGATAGATTTTCAACGGGTTCAGAAGAATCTGAGATTTTCTTTAGAAGAATCGAGCTAATATAAAATTGCTGAGTCAGCCTGAGTAACTGACACGATCGTATTCATTGTAAAATGCCCTACCGAATTGAATTATCTGAGCTGCCGCTAACAACCAAGCGATCACGGTACTGTAGACAGGCGATGCCTCTTTTGTGGCCGTTCAATGTGCGAACAAATTCGCAGTTCGATGTATTCCAGACTTTGATTGTTCGATCACCCGATGCCGAGACAATGTACTTTTCATCGAAGTCAACGACATTGACCGCGGCTCGATGGCCAACCAACACTCGTCGCAATGTGATTTCATTTGGCGATGTCATGTCCCACACAGCGATTGAGCGATCCTATATGAAAAAAGCGCATTTCGTTAGAAATTGTTCATTGAATAAATTGATTTATTGTCGATTAAAGTTTAACATTTTGCTTCAGAAGGTGGGTTGAATGGGCCAACTTTGTCCAATTAACACTACAATTCAACCGTATTTACCTTTGAACAAGTGACCATCATGCCGTTGTTGAAGCGTAAATGCAGCACAGCCTCGCAATGGTGGATTAATGTGTTGACCATGTCACCGGTGATCACATCCCATACGCGTACGGTTGAATCGCTTGAGCCACTAATAATAACCTTATCATCATACTGCAAACAAAGCACGGAGCCCGTGTGTCCGGTCAATGTTTTTATGCATTTCAAATCGCTACGATCCCAAATTTTGATTGTGTTATCCCGTAGGCCGGACACAATTTTATTCTCGTCATATTGCAAGCAATAGACACCTTTTGAGTTTTCTGAGCGGCAATTGATTCGTTTAAGCATGTGTTGACCGTTGCGCCAGTTGTTTTCTATGCTTTCGATATCGTTCATGATTTTCGGATAAAGCGATCGATAGAATGAATGTGGCGGATGTGTTGTGCCGGGCCGTGGTTTAAATAAATATTGAATCCATTCGCGACGCTCGGATAAACCTCGCCACAGTAAATCGGTTCGCACTTTTCGTTCAATCAATTTTTTCCATAGCATTCCCTCGGAAATCACACGCAACCATTCTTTACACACTAATTCGGCCGCTTTTAACGAATCCGCATCCAAATAGGAGAGAATACTTTCCGCAATGTGATCCAATCCTTTTTCTATAAAATAACATAATGAGTCAGATTAGGTTTGCTGATTGAGAATATTCGATTAGGTTTGCTTATGGAAATTTCTTTCGAAATTGCGATCAATGAAGGGTTTCGATTGAATTTTGGAAAAACCAATTATTGAAATTCATAACTCGAAATCATAACTTGAATTCATAGCTCGAATTCTGACTGAATTCAGCAGCTACTCAACTCAAAAATCTAGCTCAATTTGCAATGATAACACCCAACTCGAGGAATTCTTCTTTCTTCACAGAAAGAAAAATCATTTCCAACATTCAATCGAATTTCGAAACAAATGCATTCAAAATGTCCAACTTACTCGGCAGCAATGAGATAAAGTCTCTTTGTAGCATTGGTTTCAGGTATGCATTTATGTGACCATGTTGATAGTGACACATTCGAGCTAATAGCTGTTCAACGAAATCCACCTGATCCGATTCATTCCAATTGTTGAAGAATTCTAAGCATGAATCGCGCTCCGTTTGAAACATTGGCGATGGCTCCTTTTTCACGCGTCCCGGTTCATATAGTGATGTGAACTGCAGAGAAAAGAATCGAAACAAAAAGATTAGAAAAACAGATTCATTACAGAGTTTGTTTGCAAAAATGTCTTGAAAATTAATTTTATCTGGAATCATGAAGAAAAATTCCATGCAAAAATGTTATTGAACAGGATTGTTTTTTGTTTATTCCACTCAAAAATACACAAGCGCATATTCCCATGATGACATATCAATTCAAAAACCGTAGCACGATATCATCGTCATTACAATTTATTTCACTTCACGTTGAGTCATATGAAAACGCTAAAAAAAATACACACATCGACCCGTTTTCACGACCATCATTTTATTAGTCTATAAATTCCACACACACACACACACACACATAGTTCCCTCGCTTTCATTAATTCATACGGATCTGTATCAGCATTATTAAATTAACATCAAATGAACGTTCCGCGCGATAAAAACAAACATAAAACCGCGTCGATTGATTAAAACCTTTCACAAGTGAAATGTGGTTGTTGATGACGCTGTCTATGCGAGTGCAATTTTTGTTGTTGTTCACGAATGGAGTGCCATGAACCGCATCGAATATAGTGGATTTTTGCATAACATGTCATCGAGGTTGTGATATATAGAACTCATCACATGTTTTGGCAGAGAGTCCCCTGTGTGAACTCACCATGAAGCAAATTTACCATGATGAAGCAGCAGCGGTTGCCTTTACAAATGGTTCATTTCAATAGATATGTTACATTTTTGCGTACGATTTGGTTATACAATGTCCGCATGTTTGCATCATCATTGCAATATATTGTGCAATTTTATTTCCGCGTATCAAAGCGATGGAGCACGCGGTGTATCGTTTTCTCTATCTTTCTGTGGGTTTTTATATATGTTTTTTTTCTCTCGCACTCTCACTCTGTCCTTGTCTATATATCTGTAGCACCCTCTTTTATCTCTATCAATAAAAACAGCTCCCCAAATCTCAGTCACCCTCAATCGCTACATATTGTTCTCTATCTTTCTCTCTCCCTTTCTTGGTTTTTCCATACTCTCCTTCTCTATCGCTCTTTGTCATTCATACTCTTCTTCTCTCTTTTACTATTGCTCTTTTTATTGCCCTCTATCGCTCACTTTTTTCCCTCCCACATCGAGCGTGTTTATTCAATCGCAGGCATTTTTTCGCAGATGCACTTGTGTGCACCACAGTTGCATCATTATTAATCAAAGCGACATGTTTAATTAAACCGTTTGCCCATTTGGTTCGTCCATTGATGTCTAATCAGATCGCATGGGGGGGAATTGAATGGAACGGATATGCGGTTGGAAGCCTCTCTTTGGTCATAATTTAATTGGCACTTTTCGATCACACTTGCACGTAACACACATTCACATGAACAATGAAACCATATCGCTGCAATCAATTATTCAAAATTTTCAATTTAATTAACCGATGAGCAACCAGATATGGTCTTTTGATATAAATCAATGCGAAAATAATTGATTTGGTTTCATAATAGATTTTATGATGAATTTTCACTGAAAAAAAGTCAATTTTGTAACAACTTTATGGTGGGGACTCTTCATCGAGTCCTAATGAATAAGTAATTATTCATTTTGGCCTGTATTTTGTTTTTCCCTTGACATTTAAGCACGAAACTTTCATTTCGATTACATCGAAGAAAAGCTTTCACGAAGAGAAATGAAGAGAGAGATGGAGCGAAACCAATTCATGAACTTTCAGTGAATCAAAATTTCTTTCAATAGGTCGGTCGCCCACGATTTTCATGGAAAGTAAAATCTATTCACAACATGAGTGTTGTTATGGCCTCAGCTTCGTTGAATATTGGAACTATTCACAACATGAATTTAATGAAAAGCCATCCAAATGAAGCGTGCATAATTCAAGTTGACGGTGGTCACTTGGAAAATAAGATGAAAGTACCGATCCTGAAACGTGTTTGACCAAAGAAAATCGTACGCTGCAATATATTGCGATGAGCCTACAAAGACGTTAACCTTCGACTTTCTTGCGGTTTCTTTTTGTCGTCGACTTTTTTGTGTTATCATTTTTCCATTGTTGTCAACTTTTTTTTCTCTCACTCGTTGTTAATTTGTTGTTGTTGTCATTTTGTCATTGTTCATTGCGGCAAAATGCTAAAAATAGCGATTTTCGTGCTGGGATTGAACTGAAATCGTTACAAGTTATTGACCGATTAAAATGTCATACCTTTTTGCAATGGCAACGTCGTTATTTATGGCGTTTTAATTAACCGCACCGTCAACGAATGCGTGGGTTCACCATAATAATGACACCAAAAACGAACCACAGTTTGTTGTGTAACAGTTTTTGCGTGCGTGTCTTTTTTTTGGAGCGTTCCCGGAACATTTTGATTAGAATTTATGGAATCATGCTCATGCTGTTTATTTTTTGCCCAAAACAAGCTTGATGGAGGAGAAAACGAATTAAAACAGCCGAATTTCCACATTTTATTAAATTTTTATGTGATTTTTATTATGTATCCCGCGTTGTCGACTTTGATTCAATCGGATAAAAATTTTAATGAAATTTTCTCTCACACTCTCTACACACCTAACTCCCCTTCTTTCTCTCTCTCTCTCTCGTCTGCCTCTTTCTTTCTTGCGAACGGTTTTTCATGGTAGTTTCAATCGAAAATCCATTGTATCCATTGAAAAACCATCGATTCTATTCAAAAGTAATGGAATGGGCGAAAAGAATTTCATTAATCAAAATTTTATTGATTTTTTCAATGGAATGCCAAGTATTTAGTTCATTTTTAGATTTGTTGCTTTCTTCTTCTGTTTTTTTCTTCACCATTTCCCTTTTAATTGTTGGCTTTAATTTTCCATTCGTTGAATGGAAAACTTTTCACATTTCCAATTACACACATTTTTGTTTAAAAAACCGAATCGAGATAGGAGAAGAAATAAAAACAAGGTCGAAAAAGCGAAGTGGCTGAAGAGAAATCTACAACTAGTAATTGAGTTCAAAATGCTTTATTTGACAGAGACGGTTAACTATCGGTTTGGATGTGAACATGAAACGAACCAAATAATTATGTTCGTTATATGTAAACTGAAGTAAACGGGCTACTGGCAAAGTTTTGCTTCGTGTGAAGAGAATGGAGTGAGCGGATGGATGGATTTGTAATATGTGTGTTAAAAAGTTAAATACACTTTTCAACATCAATTTGAAGCCGATGACGTCAAGTCCGAATTTCCATTCAGAATGTTCAATTTTAAGGTAAAACAATCACTTATAAATAAAAAACGAAATTGAAAGTAGTTGTCTCGCTCTCTATCCATGGATAGATGGATTGTAGCTGCAGCTACTCTTTGTTAACAATTTCAATTTCAGGCTAAACTTTTCAACAACGACAATGACGACGTCAACCGCGACGGCGAGTTTTGTGCTGTTAATAGAGTTAGTTGTTCTGTTGTTTACTAGCAGCAGTGGCTGCCGCAGTAGCAACAACACGACATGCCAAACAAGTTTGACTAGAGTAAAGTTGAGCACGGTGTGAAAAGCTGTATCGTACACGAAAAAAAAAACAAACAAGTCACCTCAAGCTTCGACTCAAAGCCATCGAGTAGTAGAGAAAACAACAACAATTCAATCAAAAAGTTGAATTTTCAGCTTCTAATGGAAGTAGAATTACTTTAATGACGTCGCTAAATTCAATAAAATTTCAATGAAATAAATTCTCTTGTCCGATTTTCAATTTGATGTTCTGAACATGCATTATTTTAATGGGCAGCTCTTGCCCATTTGGGCAGTTCTAAATCCCAAATGGGCAGCTCAAAACTCAAAAATTGGCAGTTTTACTTAAATTTTCTTGAAAATGGGCAGCTCCAAAAATTTCTTAAAATAATGCATGGTTCTGAACGAAATTCGGATACATTGGATTTTTTGATTATCAGACGATTTGAGAAGATTATTCAGAGTGAGAATGGAAGACTTTTCCATTGAAAGAGAGTGAAAGAGAAGGAGAAAGAGAAAGAGAAAAAGAGGAAAAGAGAAAGAAATAGAGAGCAAAGGAGAGCTATAGACTCCCAGTAGAGAGTGAGACTGGGACAGCGACAGTGATTGCAATTCACAGATAACTCTAAAGTGAATAAATGACTCAATCGCGCAACTTTTTTTTCAATCACTTTTATTGACAACAAAGGGAGCGTTGACCAAAAATAGATCAAAGAATACAGTACGGATTTCATTGATGTCAGACTGAGTGTGTTTTTTATGTATGAGAAAGAGCGTTTTTTGTTAGTTCAAAATTGAGAAAGAGTGAGAAAGAGAGATAGAGAGTGGATTTAATTGGGGTTTCGTTCGTGATCATTTGAATAGCGATAAAAACATGCGCTTCAAAGGGAATGAATATGAACAAAGGAGGATTTCCTTTGTGCAAAAATGCTATACAAGAGATAGCCAAAGGATATACATTGCCACACTCATTTGGTTACTTGGAAATTGCAGCGTATTGCTTTTTCATTTCCACAAAGAGATTCGAGCAAATGCCAACAAATGCAAGCAAAGGTTTGTAGTTGCAAAAGAATGTTTGTTGCTATTTGTGTCATTTTTTTATTTTGCGTAGGAACAGTTTCCATTATTCTCCGAATTAAAGTACACTTGATCTCCTGTAATTCTCACTTGAATCAAACCAATAGCAAATCGCCTTGAAGATCACATCGTGCAACGAAGCACAGACATGTATTCCCTGCACATAAAGACCGTTCTATTACACAGTGAATAGACTCGTTCTATCAACACATAGACCCGTATTTCTTGTGAAATAAAACACATAGAGACGCTTTTTTTTAATGGCATTTCATTTGATAAGAGATGTGAGGGCAAGAAAATGCGTTCAACAGCTAAAAATATTCACAGCGCATCGCATTCAAAAACGGTATATCAGTCGAATGAGTAAACAGAAAGCAGTAAACGATTTTGATTAGAGTACGGTCAAGTGCGATTTCAATTGTTAATCGTAGACACGCCAAGTTGATCTCATCTTATCGGTTCGACTTGCAATTGCCCCATCCGATTTAATTACTTAATCAAACGGAATAGTTTGAGAAACGGTATGCAAAACTTATTTCGACGAAACTTACTTTTTGTTTCGGATTTTTTTCAAGCCTTTTTGCTCCTTCTTATTCTGTCATCCTTCTTCTCTCTGGCTTTCTTCGATTCTTCTTTTTCTGTTTCTGTTTCATTTTCTCTTTTTCCTTTCTTTTTTTCCCAATTTTTCTCATATCTTCTTCCCTTGAAGCATTCTCACTGCTCAAAGTAAAAAGCATGAAGAGAGAGTTCCTTTTTTCCCGTTCATTTTTTCCTTCTTTCTTTATATATTTTCAACTTTTTATCTGTCTCTCTTTCGAGAAAAGACATTCTTTTTCCGAAACGAGAGACATTCGTTCTTTTCATGATGAAAATTGAAAAATATGCACATTTTTCTGCTTCACTCTTTTTCCCTTTGTCAAACGGAGTGCGCTATTACTTCTCCTTCTCAATCAATGTTTTCAAATCTCTATCACTGTGTTTACATTCAGTAAACGTATACCAAAAAATGAATATGCAACGTATGCAAAAGACCACTGCTCAAAACAAGTAGCATGTTTTCAACAACCGACTTCACATCAGCCTCGACTAAGCCATAAAGCGATAACATGAACTATAATAATTATACAAAATTGTATAAATAAATGATAAAGTGGTAATCGCGTATAGTGCATGCAACTGGATTGTAAGTGTCTAAATGTGAGAAAGAGGCGCGAGCATGACTTCATCATTTCGCATACGTGACAAGAAAATTGTTAGATTTGGTCTTTTGTTGTTGTTGTTGTTTGTGAGTTCAGCGATTTTAAATAATAAATAATGCATTCAATTCTGTCTGTGCCAATGATTTTGAAATGGGTTTTGCATGGATGATGCGAACGTCAACTTCGTGCACACCATCAAAAACGACTATACACCGTGTGTTGTGCACATAAAATCGTCAATGAAAAAAAGAAGAACCGATGCACATAAAAGCGTTCTTACAAAACATTAATAAAAGCCTCAACATTACGAAGCGTATAAAACGGTAAAGATGGTGGCCATTAAAAGTCGAAATAGAAATGTGAAATGTGCGGTTTTGTCACACCGACCACCTTGCTTGCGGATGGTGTGAAAAAAAAAATCACGTCGTCATCTCAATTTGTCGCTTGAAAATGTGAACGTTTGCCGATTTATCATCTCAAAATCCGAGCTAATCGATGTAAATTATCTACTGGCATTAGGCTCTAACGGATTACTTTCGGTCAAATGATTGTTCATTCATCCATAAATTTCCGATACAGTTATTTGGTCGTGATGATGAAATCGACAATTTCCAAGTTGAAATTCATAATTTGATTTGAAACGAACAAGAGAAAAAACATGAACTAACATGAAAACTGTAATAAAGTAAATTGTTCGTCATGCACGCTCGGCCATTTTTGTACGACCTATCTCGGGAATGTGAACAATGAACAAACAAACAAAAACACATTATCGACGATTCTAACGGACATTATACGACCGTAAAAACAAATCAATTTCATTTCAATCGTTAGCATTTCTATTTGACTTTGATTCGTCATATATTTGAGGTATGAAAAGAATGTGCCCAGACGAATGTTGTCAAGATCAATTCCGAATTTTATTGTCAGCCAATTATTGCGATTTTGCTTGCATTGTCACGCATTCCGAATTATGTTTATTCGTTGCACACGCACACACGCTTATGCGAGACAAACACTATGGAATCGGGATATTGACACATACTGGAGACAAATACTATGCTATCAACGTAGACAGCTAGCGAAGCATTGAATACGTGACATTTCGCTAATCATCATCAACGAGAAAATTGTAATCGTCATATAATTGCTTGAAGCATCAATGATTTATGAAGCTCAAAAGAGATCGCTTGTGGCACATTTCATACCAAGTTGTGTCTAAATCAACTGATTACCACCGCAAAAAAAAGCAACGGAATTTCATGTCGACAAACAAAAAAAAACACACCAACATCGAAACGATTTACTGTAATTAGCATTGTTTTGTATGTTGTTGTTCGTGTCGAAATGCGGCTTGCCTCATCTAGGTAAATCAGCCCGTTCTTTTTTGCCGTTTGTTGTTGTTTTTGTTTTTTGTTTTTTTTCGTTTGTTCGTTGTTCAACGGAGGTCTAAGTCATCGACTATGCTTTGTGTGTACCTGAACTCCAAAGTGCGTGTGAAACAGGCGAGCAGATTTTGGATGCGAGAGAAAGAAAGAAGCAACGAAAAAAAAAGCAACTGCTCTTAGTCATTGTGATTAACAGAGCGTGAGTGTGCGTGTGTTGGACGGTTTGGCCACGTGAAATCCAGTAACTTGAGATTCTTAATCTTGGCGGCCAGATCTTGGTTAAAACAATGCAATTAACATCATGTTATGAACACACAAAAAAATACTATGTGTCTGTGTGGAATGTTGCCTTCCGTATTCATAGTCTATAAAAAAAAAGTAGTCAGTATGGAGAAAAAGTAGTTTGTCGAGTCATAAAAGCATTTTTGGGATTGTGATACTTTTTTTCAGAGGTTGGTTGCAGATAAATTTATTTATATAAATTCCAAATATCAAATTTATCCGATATTTTTCATGCGTTGTGTTGTTCTAACGCATTTACAGTGCATAAACGAGACATCGGCTGTTGTATTGGCAGCCAGCTATTCATCGCTGGAATGAGATTTTTGTTTTGTTCATTTACCGTTATTTGTCAACAATTCTGCCACTGCGCACTACATAGTATATATAGTCTATAAGAAATGTAAAATATTCGCCATTTAGTTTAACATTGCCAATACATTAGTTATGGAGATTTTTGTTTTGTTTCTTTTTTGTCGTTTGTAAACAAATCTACCTATCTTTTTGCATTGTCTCTGCACATTTTGCATGGACATATACTATGTACAGTGGCAATGCAAAAAGATAGGCAGATTTGTTTACAAACGACAGAAAACAAACAAAACAAAAATCTCCATAACTAATGTATTGGCAATGTTAAACTAAATGGTGAATATTTTCGTCTCTGCACATTTCTTATGGACCATATATATACTATGTAGTGACGCAGTGGCAGAATTGTTGACAAATAACGGTAAATGAACAAAACAAAACTCTCATTCCAGCGATGAATAGCTAGCTGCCAATACAACAGCCGATGTCTCGTTTATGCACTGCAAATGCGTTAGAACAACAAACGCTCTAAACATATCGGATAAATTTATTTGATATTTGAAATTTATATAAATAAATTTATCTGCAACCAACCTCTGCTTTTTTTTATTTTCTCCGCAAGCTGTAGACACTCGTCAAGCCATTACAACTTGACGGAATAGCTACAAATGAGGAAGAGAAACAGTCATTTGAAATCAAATCTTTTGAGTTAGTGAAGAAAAAAGAAGCAAAATGTGGGCATCACCAAAGACAAAAGCCACCCATTCAAACCACCGACTCATTCAAATGGAAACATGCAAAATAGATTCAATTGCGAAGAATAGAAGCAAAAAAAAAGTAATTCAATTGGAAGCCTACAACGTTTTGCACACAATGTCATTTCATTTGATGTACCTCTCTATGGCACTATCTCTTTCTCTCCTATATTCTTGTCCAGCGTCGCTTTTGGGTACTCTTTCTCTCTGCGTGTATGTTTCATTCTCCCTTTGTGGCTTTTTCATTCGCTCTTCAGTGCTCTATCTCATCGTATTTCAATTGGAATATTTGCATATTTGCCGTATTGCGTATTGGCCATGTGCCAAATGCACGGCTGAAATTCAATGCGGAACATTCTGAACTACAACAGCCCGAACAGTGTCAATAAATCTCAATTATTTTGCTGGACCGAACGACCGAGTAAGGGAGCGAAGGAGTAAGAGGTTGAGGAAGTGAGGGAGTAAGGGAGTAAAAGAGAAAGAAAGCATGAGAGCGAGCATGTAAGAGAGTGGACGAGTAATAGTGCAACCGACGTAACTAGTGCGAAAGACCAAAATCGAGTACGAGAGACCGAATGCGAGTGATACAGAGAAATAGCTGAAGATAGAGAGAGAGCCAGCGAAGGGAGAGACAGACCAAACGAATCAGACAAATGAAATTTTCGTTAATTAAAAATTGTCATTCTCTGGCAGAGAGACAGTTTAATTGGATGGTGTTGCTTCGGGCAATGTTCACACGTATGATAAAATCGCTCTTTCTCTCTCTCTCTCTCTCTCTCTCTCTCTCATGTTTAAACTAACAAAAACAATCTTTCTCTCTCATCTATTTCAAGAGCACCCTGCGAGCGTGAAATAACTCGCACATTTTATTTGCAATGAAAGTCAGAAAAGCTGAATTGTTTGTCCAAACTTGTGTTTTCCGACTGAGTTGAAATGAAAAATGTCTGTACTGTTGGCTGTTTTTTTTTGTTTCTATTTCAATATGCCGTCTCTTTTCCCAAAAGCAATGTTGCACAACGAATGTGCAGCGTTTCATAGTTTCTGTACCAAGTGAATTGCTTCTCTGCTAAGTTCCATGAGTCGTTTTCGTATATGCAATGGATTTTGTGTACATACATGACTATTGTGCTTCTCGATGTGTAACAAACTTTAGCCTGCGTCGCTCTCTCTCTCTCTGTATTTAAAACACCATATTGCCGTGGTTGGCCAAATGGCAAAGCACACAACCTGATTGCACCTTGACTCACACCGTGTGTTGTAATGTGTGCAACGATGGATTATGTTTACATTTTTACGTTGAATGCGCTTTGTTTGTTTTTTCTTGCCATTGCCTACACTGCACACAGACACACACGAAGAAGTAAAGAATCATGCGAAGCGCAGCACTGAACTCGGTTGTGTGATGGGGAGAAGATATAAGCAATAACAAAACCTGCATCGTAACTTGTTTTTAGACTTATGAGCTGTTTGTTTGTTTCTCTCTCCGCGTGTGTTTGTGTGTGTGTGTGTGTGTGTGTGTGTGTGAGTAAGAACGCAACGAGTTTACCGAAGAGTGTGAGAGTCGAATGAATTGTGAACGCTTGAGACAGCATATTCGAGTAGTCCAACAAAGATATATATCGATTCAGAGAGCTGTATGTCTCGGGCAAATGAGCCAACATGTGCTCTCGTCTCTCTTTCACCAAACACTTTGTTGCGATGCGATCCATTGTTTCGTACACCTCATACATGTTCATCCAATTGACTGCATTTTTGATGATGAACGATGCAAGCATTTTTCTACGTTTTTTTTCTTTCACTCCATCGGCTCATTTCGATTGTTATTCATGTGCTAAACTTCTTTCTCTTACTTCGACCGTTTCTCGTATGCGCCCTCATTTTACACAGACCAATATTGTTCTGGCTTTGCTTTTGAAAACGAACAATTGCTCTTTCTCTCTATATCCATCTCGCTAACTCTCTCGCTCAATTCATTTGTCTCGCATCTTTTCCAAAGAAGAGAAAATTTACTGATAATGTGCTCGAAAATGAGTTTGTTAATGTTTCTTAGGTCCAGATCTCTTGAAAAGTTTTCAGTGCTTTATCCGATGTTTTGATAGCATTTTCTTGACACTTTGAATTTTCGTCTTTGGCGAAAATTGGATTTTAAATTTTTCAATACTTTTTCGGTCGCTTCCTGCCAAGCTGTGTAGTGGATCGTAGTATATTCTGGTTTGATCGTTTCATCAAAACTTGTTTCCGACCACCGAAACCAGAAACTTTCTACTCGATTCGAGATAGCACAAATGCTTGCCGATAATCCTGCGCTACGAATTTTGCGACAGAGACGCAACGAAAATGGTGAGCCACCTAGCATGAAGGTATACAGGGCGACAAAGTGAGACAATATTTGCTTGGGCCTATTTAGAACAGGCCAACTCAATTTACGACACAGACAATGCTCGTTAATAATTCATTCGATTAATTATGCTGTATCCGCTTCACTGAACATGTTTTTAACATTGTCGTCGAGAGAACGACAGCGGTTCATGGAAACGATACATTGAGCCGCTTTTGGAAAATGTGGTGTGTTGATAAAGAGACTTTATCATAGAGCATGAATGTTATATCGACTGAGTTGATTCGAAGCACTCTATTCGATCGCTCTTTCAAGCTTTGCAATACTGTAGCGTTCTCTTTCTAGGAGAAAGAGTCAATACTGACTGAGTCAATATACAGCAAATATATATTTGCCGTTCAAGGCAACAGTCCATACAAAATGGATAACCGAAGTTACATTGAATTTGGTATCGATTTGTTTATCTTCTGCGAAATTGCAAATTTCCCGAAGGCATTTGAATTGATAAGCAAACACATGGAATCGATTGTGTCAAACAAATGGTTTTGACTAGGAATAAATTGATTAGACTCAACAATATTTTTGGTTGTATTTTTCGTTTATGAATCGCCAAATAATGAATTTTGTGACACTCAAACTGTTTGACGAGGACAAATTGTGAATTATTTTCATTTTTCTACGAAATTCAGGGTTGGTTGACATCTTTTCAGAGCTATTCTGCTTGAGTTCAGAGCTGTTGCAGAACAACAAGTCTACTATTCAAGCAGTTGAATACTAAACCGTTGTATTGTGTTCAGAATCGTTAAATTCCAAAATGCTCTGTCTCTAGCTCGAACAACATCGTGTCGGTGTATTTTGAACAGTGGAGCTCAGGTTTCTGAAGACTGATTGCCATGGTTATGTCATGTGTTGTCGCATAAAATTGTATCTATTGTCATTGGAAATGACAAAAGGATGTGGAAAATGATGAATTCCGTAGCCTCCGGCATACGCTGCTTTGTTGTGCAAACAAAATAAGGGCATGCGAAATAGCACACACACACACACACACACACACACAGGTAATAACAACATGAAGCATGAAGAAGAATTCTTCAGTTAACAGACACCCAATATCATAACATTCATAAAATGCTGCAAGAGACACAAGAAAGAACTGGATGAAGCAGAGAAAAAAAACGTATCTAAAGCAGCAGAGAAAAAATCACGTTCATGTCAAGAACGAAGAGAATACTATCGTCTCTATAGTCTCGAATGGAAAATGAGTTCATCAAAACGGGATAGGTTGAAATGGAACGCTATAACATATTATTCATACGGCGTGATGTGAGTGCATCTCACAAGCGAACAACAATTCTCTCACTATCTTAAATAGATCACACGGTAACAGAGAATATTTATATCAAAATTTCTCCATCGAAAATGCTATTTTAAGACAGCATACATATTTTAGACAAATGAATAGGCGCAAAAAAATAACACACGACGATTATACGCGTCATGTACAAGTGGGGAAAGGGTATAAAAATGATCAAAGTAACAAGGATACCGTACCTGTGCCGATGAATTTGTATTGGATTCATCAACTATTTTATCAGTCTCCATTTTCATCATGTTTGATGCTTGAATTTTGTTGTGTTTTTGTCGATTACGGCCACCCGTTGTATCTATGTCCTATCTCGGTTCTTGTGCGCCTCTCTTCTTGATGCGCGATTCAATGTGTGCTCCACGATGTGCACGCAATGCGTACCGTTGATATATGATGCTAGTGGCGTATTCTCTGCAGATGAACTCGCGATGCTCGCTGATTTTGTTTTATTAATTCAACAAAACCGTTTCAATTTTTCGTTTCTCTCTTTTACACTCGGTCGTCGTGCGTATTTTGTTCGAAGCTATGTGTAATTCGACCTTAATTTTCAACACCTCATGAAATCGATCGTTGAACTATTAATTTTTCCGATTAGTTTTTTTCTGTGCAATCAATTTTAATTGAATCGAAATGTCAAAATATTTTTTGTTTCGTTTTTCGGACGATTTTGTATTCGTAAATTTGGTTTTTTTGCTACGAACGTGCTGTGAATGGGATAAAAAAAAAAATGTTGTTTTGTGTCGTCGATAAAATGAACCAAGTTGCACTCACGTTGGAATTTCTTTATTTATTTCACGCTTCACATATATCAATCAATCGAACGATGTGTTTTTTTTTGTGTTTTTCTGTCTCCCTCTATCCTCTCTGTACAGTATGTACAATGTACATGAATCTATTCAAATCGAAGCAATTGCACATAGACTTGTGCTACGTGTTACCATATTCATTTTGTACTTGGCCGCACAAAATCGAATCATGAACACACACGCACACACACACACGCAACAAATGCAACAGCAATAGAACCGATATTTCTAATAAATCGAACAATTCGAAACGAAGAAACAAGAAAATCACTAAATTTCACGAAATATTTCCACGACAAAAATTACCGAACTGAAGAAAAAAAAATTTGTTGTTGGCTTATTTGTGCACACGTTTTTCCTCACAAAACGACAGACAAAAAAATATCACTTTATCTACTGTCAAATAAAATCAGTACGAAAATATTGGCTTCGAATTTGTTTTACACATTTTTTTTTCTGTTCCTGGTCTCTACGTAATTTTCAAAAAAAAAACAAAATTCGTCACATCACTCTACTTGCACTTTGTGAGGCTTTGTGTGTTTTTTTTTTTTATTCTGCTCACACACTAAATCACCAAAGAAAATTTGGTTTCGATTGGAAACTCAAAATAAATCAATCGATGAGAGTTTTTTTGTTTCCTTTCACAAACGAAACATGCAGCGTAAAACTAGAGTTTGCACTTTTGGAAATGAAAAATAAAGAATGTGATGGCGACAATGTGAAAAGAAGAAATAGTTTTTTTTTCTTTACTCTACGATGTAATGACTCTTTGAATATTTTGCGTGATCTATTCGTCAGCTCACCCGCTCGTTGTACAGTAACCACAGTGAAACGAGTTCCTCTTGAGTTTTGCATGTATACGTGACTGTTCCACTTCTTTCGTACTGTAAACGCACACAATACAGTTGGCTCTGTCGTATACAGTAACGTAAGTGTGCTGTCTCTGTCATTTCGGTCGATGCTGTGTGCATGTGTTGAACACAATTCTTTTGTTTTCTCAATAATGTGACGTCACAGTAACATGGCGACAATCGCAAAGTCATTCATTTCGAATGCGGCTTGTTTCGTATAGGATTCGAACACAACGATAGATGGCGACACACATTCAGTGATGGGTACATACTTTTGAATTGAATATTGAACGAACGATACGATATATTGACCTTTTTCCATAGGAATTAAATTAAATTAAATTATTTTCTCAATAAATTGTTTTCTTTTTAAAGGATTTTTGATTCAGTTTTCACTTTTTCGACTGCATAATGCAGTCTGCATTTGAATGGAGCATGGAATTTGGACGCTGTTCTATGTGTTCTTTTCCATTTATTTTTCAAGTTTATTAAAAAACACCTAAATGAAGCTTCAAGCTTCGTAGAAAAAAAAACAACTTTAGCTTACATTGAAAAAAATATCACAGCAATTCAAATGTGAATCACAATCAGAGTATCTTCAAACGAAATATTGCTACAAAACATCAAATTTTGGATGAATCAATGTTCACATGAAAAAAAAATTAAATTTTCTTGAAAATAATGCGATTTCCTCACTAAAAAATGCAATTTTTCACACTAAAAAAATCGAGTTTCAATTCAAAATCACTGAAAAATTAAATTCATTCATAAAAAATCGATTTTTTTTATTAAACCTAAAACTCCAATGTTTACCTAATAAAAAAAAGTTCACTATTTTATCCTGATGCGACTTAAAAATATGCAATGTTGGTTCATAAAAATGCTATCACTTCAAAAAGAATACTAAAATTACGTTGAGATGGTGGCAAATAAACATATTTGACTGATAGAACCCAAAGCCATGGTGATTTTGCTTCGGTTTCCATCAGTTGAATTGGTGGTGCAAGACTGTAGTGTTCTATCTGCGAAGATTTCTTATTATGAACTGCAAGTCTTGTTCGATTCTTTCCAGCGGACGAAATAAATTCCGATCAAACATTCGATGAATGTGTCTTTTTGCAATGGTTTTTGCACGACGACTGGACCGAGCAAACAGGACCAAGTCTTTGTACCGTAAATATTTGATGATACGCTCCAAGCAGTCATCATTCAAATCCAACAAATTCATTTGGCAGTTCATTCCTCTTAGCTGTGTTGAGACATTGGTCACTCGTGAATTGGTTGGGCTATAATTTGTTTTTCTTAGTTGAACGGAGACAATTTTGCTTTCTTGTTGGACGGATAAGTTTTTGCTTTCTTCTGGCCGGACCAAAATATCATCGCTTTCTTTTGATTGAGCCGCAACACTGGAAATATTCAATTGACTCATTTCAACAAGTGATCGATCATCGAAGGTGATCTGAAAAGATGGACACATTTGTTTTTAAATCGCAAAAGTTGTTTTAAAGACAAAAAATGCGAAAATCTGGGATTTTGTTCTTCTATTGCAAGATTGACAATAATTCTACGGAAAGAGGTGATAAGGTATTTGATATGAAACAACCCATCAAAATAGCCCAGCAATCAATGTTACGTGTGTGGAGTTGATATACTGTCGACGTGATCTTTTTCATATGCAAATTTTGTTACAAGAAAACAAAACATGTTTTTGTCGAGTTTTTTCTATTGCAATCTATCGTTGATAATTGGAGTTTGGAAATGATATTTATTTCATACGGCATCGAATTCTAGTCAAAACCATTTCGGCCACTGTACAGTTTGTATCTCACTTACGTTCCGGCTGCTTTTTAACATGGTTTTTTGCGTTGAATATGGAGATTTTTTTTCTCACCAATTCAAGGTATTTTACTGAACGGGAACAAACGAAAAAAGAAAACGATTTTGAAGAAAAAAGCAAAAATAGAAATTTGCCACGTTTGCAAAGACAATTTTGAACAAAAAAGTGCAAACAAAATCCGAATCAGATTCTCGGCACAAAAAAAATAAACATAACCCTTCATTTGCTTCAATGCAAATTTGACAGAAGTGATGTTGTGAACGCGCAAAATATCGGTTCAATTCACGCTCGCTGTTTGTGCGCTCTCTCGCTCTCTCGCTCTTCCCTCTTTTCTCTCTACTCTCATTTTTCGTTACATCTCCACTTCTTTCCACTGTTCATTCGAGCGCAAAGTGACACTTGTGAAACGTACCCTATCATCATTCATCGACCAACGCCAATTAAAATGAGAGAGAAGGAGGAAAACATACAGAGGGAGATAGAGAGCAAGTCCATTAACATCGAATTTTTATCCGAAAATGCCATTTTCGGCAGAAAATATTTTTTTTGCATGGCAACCCATTCTCCTATTCGACAAACATAATTTTTGTCATTGCATTTTTCGTCAATCATTTTTTTCGTTATTCATTTTCATTTTTTGTCGTCGTCACAAACTGAATGTGAAATTCACCACAGAAACCGTGTGATGAATTCTAGCGGATCGGATGACATTTTCGGCTTCACTTGCACGTCCGTGCTCAATGTGACAATGTATATGCTTTTCGGTGTGTTGGTTTAGAGCCGGTGCGTGTTATTGTTCTATGCGTGTGGCCATATAATCAATCACACAGCACCATCAATAAACAAAACGCGCCACCAAAAATGTCGTTGTATTGGTAAAGCATGGCTCACTTCTGTTGGTGCAAACCGAAAATGAAACATGTTCACCGGCCAAAATAACCGCGCATCTACATTGACAAGCATCACTTGCGCTCATCAAGTATCGTCTTAGTTTATGTTTTGTGTTTAGTTCATCGTATTTCTTCCAAAAAATTTGGAAAATTCAGTATTTTGTTGTAAAAATTACGTCGATCGTATTTTCTCGTTGAAAAGTGTAAAAATTTCGGAAAATTTGTTGTAGATTTTTTGGTAATTGGAACGAAAACGTAAGTACCGTTGGAGACACATTGTGAAATTTGAGATTACAACAACAAGAATGAAGCGTGCCTGAGCAAAATAGCGCATGCAAAAGTGGCAAACAAAACACAAATGACTTTTTTCAAAGCATAGTTATTTTTCGGATTTTCTGATAAATTGAGATTTTTTCATTATTTTTGCGCATCTCTTGATTTTTGCGAATTTTTCTAAAATGAATTTGATCATTTTGAACGGGATTTTTTTCTTCAGCATTCGGAAATTGAAATAAACTCATTTTGTGGGTGATTGAGATATTTTTCATGTCATTTGTGTTCAATTTACCGAATTCAGCATGCGATGCATGGCAACGTAACCTCATTGCTCAAACTATTGACGGTCGTACCGCGACCCGTTCCTTAAAGTATGACGAAACATGTTGTCACATGAAATTTTTTTGTTCGTTCATGACATCTAGATCACAGTCAAAGATGTCTTGGATGGACGGAATAAAAAAGGCCTCAACTGGTCGACCACCAAACAAACGGCCACCGGTCATCACAAATACAAAAGTTCCGAACAAGATGCCACGTTTGGCTCTTGAGTCCACTTCGGGCGGTGGAGATGAGAATAGGCATTTAATTCGGTTCAGACCAACGTTGAATGTTGAAGATGCAGACGACCGGTCGAATGAAGGTGACGCGGCAGCAGCATTGGATGCATGGATGGACGATGTGAAACCAACGTTGGATGAGCTAAAGCCGTTGCTCGAAGCAAAGCCGTCACTCGATGTAAAGCCAATGGTTGATGAAAAGACGTCGCTCGATGTAAAGCCATTGGTGGACACACAGCTACTTTCGGACACAAAGCCTCCATTGGTCGATATCAAGCCACCGTTAGCTGAAATAAACCAAAATATCATAGATGTCTTAAGCCAAAACTCACAGAAAAGCCAACCGCTTCAAAAAGGTGCGAAGAAAGCACAAGCACCGAAGAAGAAAACCCAGAAAGGGAAAAAGAAGAACGGAGCAGATGGCGAAGATGGAGAATCAGACGATGAGAATGCGATGCGAAACCCGAAAGTGTTTGACGATAAGGCTGAAGATCACATGGGCGTTGTTGAAACGTATGCTGATTACAAGCCGGCCAAATTGGATTACGGCAAACCACATCCAGATCCAGTCGTTGAATCGGCCACATTGTCATCGATAACACCGACTGACATTCACTACGAGTTGAAGATTCCAAAGAAGACCATCGAAAAGGGAGCGTTGAGCGCACTTCAATTGGAATCAATTATTTACGCATCACAAGCTCATGAACACACTCTGGAGGATGGAGAAACACGAGCTGGTTTTTTGATTGGTATGCATTTTGAGAGGTTTTTACCGATTTTTTTTTAAATGAATTTTCAAAATTTGTACCATTTTTTACAACATTCAATCGGTTTCTTATTTTTCAAAGAGCACTTTCTTATCAGAACAGGGCGCAAATGTCATATTTCCACATTTGTCGTTTAAAATTTCCATATTATTCCACTAATTTCTCATTGAAAACAGGTGACGGAGCTGGTGTTGGTAAAGGCAGAACAGTAGCCGGTATTATTTATGAAAATTTTCTGCGTGGACGCGAAAAAGCCATATGGGTATCTGTGTCGAATGATCTCAAGTACGATGCTGAGCGCGACTTGGAAGATATTGGCGCCAAAGGAATTGAAGTGTACCATTTGAACAAGGTAAGATTGAACAGAAGTCATGAACGCATCGATCAGTGTAAACTTGACAATGAAGGAAAATTAATTACATTTGTACAAAAAGCTTCAACTCATGCATTGGTAGACCACCAATTGTGGTTCTCAGCTTTAGTTTACAAAGAATTAGGTTTCCAAGAAGAAAAAAAACGGATTTCAATAAATTTCAAATCGATTGCTCTTAATAAATTTGTCACTGCTTCCAATTTATCATGTTTCCCCATTCACGGAACAAATGATCATTCACTCAAGAAAATATCTAATCTATATCTAATTGAAAATAGTTCAAATACGCCAAAATCGATTCGTCTACAAATGGTGGTGTGGACACAGGTGTCATATTCAGCACATATTCATCGTTGATCAGTGGAACGAAGAGTGCTAAGGCCAAATACAACACGCGATTGAAGCAACTGGTCGACTGGTTCGGAGCTGACTTTGATGGCTGTATTGTCTTTGACGAGTGCCACAAGGCGAAACACTTGATTCCATCGGGCGGAGCAAAACCAACAAAGACTGGTATGCACGTGCTCGAACTTCAAAATGCATTACCAAGAGCACGCGTCGTTTACGCTTCGGCAACAGGTAATTTCGGTTTGAACTACAGTCAGATGTTTTTACATTTTTCTTAATTCATGCATAATTTCGATGGATTTGCTGCAAAATATACAGTTTTAAATGGATGCATTGTTTATTCGGTTGTTTTACATACACACACACAAGCCACATCAAAACTCTTGTTTCACACTTTTTCCCATTGAAACGAGAGCTTTGTTTTACATTTAGAATCGATCATTTTGCTCCACTCTTTTGAATAAGATTGGATTCAAGGGAATTTAATTGAATTCTCGTTCTCTTAAGAGACACTTTTTTGAAAAGTCAAGAGACTTGAAGATCCCTTGAAGAATCAATTTATCGAATTTATTGCTTTCTTCCTCGGTAAATTTGCTTTTACCTTCGATAGGTGCATCCGAGCCTCGCAACATGGCATATATGGTTCGTCTTGGCTTATGGGGCCAAGGAACACCGTTTAGAAATTTTTCCGAATTTCTATCGGCTGTTGAAAAACGGTAGGATATTCTTTTGTACTATGATTCAAACTGAAATACTATTTTCATTATTTGAAATGAACACGATTTTTGATCGTACTCATTCCATTTTGTTTCCACAGCGGTATAAGTTCAATGGAAGTCGTCGCAATGGATATGAAACTTCGTGGAATGTACATAGCTCGTCAGCTGAGCTTCAAAGGTGTAACATTTACTGTGGATGAGGTTCCATTTTCGGATGATTTTCAGCAAACATACAACGATTCGGTTGAGCTTGTAAGTTGGATTCTTGAAAATTCGTTCATTGATGTCATGACAATTAGCTTTAACATTTTTGCTCAGCTTCTTCACTCCAAGGCATGTCCTCATATTATGCTGTGTATGTCCTAATTTCGGAAGAATTGTTTAATGAATCATGTATTTAGTCTAAAATCTTGAAGCTAAAGTCTATGTGTCGAACTTTTCGTCATTCATCATTTCATTGAAAAAATTCCCATTTTCCCAAGAATAATCGATTCAAATCTTCCAATTACAGTGGGTCGAAGCAAAGAAATGCTTCTCAGAAGCCGAATTGTTGCTGGAAGAAAATCGAAAAATTGCGCACATGATGTGGGCACAATTCTGGAGCGCTCATCAGCGCTTTTTCAAGTATTTGTGCATCGCAGCAAAAGTGAGCCATACCGTTGAATTGTCGAAAAAAGCGATCGAAGATGGAAAATGCGTCGTCATTGGGCTTCAATCGACTGGCGAAGCACGCACACTTGATGCAATCGAACGTGATGACGGTGAACTGACCGAATTTGTATCGACTGCAAAGTAAGTGCAAATTGTTTTGTCTTTCTTGAAGTAAAGTTGGTAAAATGAAGAATGAATCAGTATTTTGATCGATAGATCTAAATTCTTCAAAATGAAGATGTCAAATCAAAGATCAAAAGACGTATTTCGGAATGATTTTATTCTAATTTGCAATCAATTTCTTTGTACCTCAGGAGCGTGTTTGAAATTATGATTGAAAATCATTTTCCGGCACCAGCGCGTGGGTTTTTGGACGATTATCAAAATTCCGAACAACAAGAGTCGAGTCAAAAATCGCCCAGCCCAGAAAAAAAGCGCCGTTCAAATCTGAAACGTCGAGTCTTGGCCGGACTTGAGCTTCGTCCACGTAAAAAGCTACAAGTCATCTATTCGGATGATTCAAACAACGAAGTGGATGAGAAAAAGTCGGCAAAATCGTCCAAGCCACCCAAATTGGTGAGCAAAAATCGAAGCGTACTCTACTCTGATTCCGAATCAGATGTAGAAATGGCAGAAGCGAAGAAGCCGGTTAAAGCCGAAAAATCGGGCAAATTGCGACGACGCGTCAAGCCATCGACTGACTCAGACATATCAGATATATCAGACAGTGACTCACGCGCAAGTGGTGATGATCATTCAGGTACAGTTTTAATCTAGTCCTCCTAGAGATGAACCAATGAAAAACTTTGTTTCACTTTGAATTTTGCTTTGGTAACTAAAGTTGTCAGAATTTCAACTGACTTGTTTCTCAAAATCTACATTTTTTCAGATAAAAAAAGCGCAAATGAATCTGGATCAGAATCCGGTTCTAGTTCTGAATATGATAGCGATGCATCTGGTTCTGTAAACAATTCAGATGACATCACAACGCCAGAAGAGAGCGATGCATCGACCATTGGCAGTGATGATTCGGGCGACGAATCGTCTGAATATGACAGCGATATAAGTATGGAAAGCATGGTTCGTGGTAGAAATGGTATTTCGAGCAAGCCAAAAACTATGCAAGAGAAAATCCAACGAATTTTGATGGGTATGAGTGGAAAACATGCCGAACGGATGCGAGCCTACTGCAAACGTGCCTGTGATTTGAAAGACGGTTTGCTAGAGCAAATCGAAAGTCTTGGAAAGCGATTGCCACCAAACACATTGGATCAATTGATTGACGAATTGGGTGGATCAGATGAAGTGGCTGAAATGACTGGTCGCAAAGGTCGCGTTGTTCAGTTGGATGATAATGAGATCCAGTATGAAACTCGTGCTGAACAAGGCGTCTCTTTGGAGCGACTCAACTTGCTTGAAAAACAACGATTCATGGATGGCGACAAGCTGATTGCTATCATCTCCGAAGCCGCATCAAGTGAGTCTATTTCTTTTGAAACAAATTTTCAAAACCGAAGATTTTTCCAAAAAAGCAACGAAATTGAAACGATTTTTTTTGTGAAAAAAAATGACTCGTGCGAATACCCCTTGATCAAACAATCATTTTCTTGAAGAAGCTCATTTATCGTCAACGCTTCTTCATTCAATGAAAATGTCCAAAATTCACCATTCTAATCAGTCGATTGTCTTTCTTCCAGATGGTATTTCACTTCAAAGCGATCGACGTGTTCCGAATCAGCGACGTCGTGTCCACATCACATTGGAGCTGCCATGGTCAGCTGATCGAGCCATTCAGCAGTTCGGACGTAGTCATCGTTTCATTTTCCATTGATATTCCATCACTTTGTCACTATTTCTCATTAATTTTCATTTCTTCCTTTTGTGATTTTCTTTCTCCTACAGGTAGCCATCGTTCAAACCAAGTAAACGCACCGGAATATGGTAATAAAGCCTTGAAAAACTGAGTGTATTCTTTATTTACTAACACTTTTCTTAATCAATAGTCTTTTTGATCTCAAATCTGGCTGGTGAGCGCCGTTTTGCATCATCGGTGTCGAAACGTCTTGAATCACTTGGTGCTCTGACCCATGCCGATCGTAGAGCCACAGAAACTCGAAATTTGTCACAATTTAATGTGGACAACAAGTACGGTCGCGAGGCACTCAAAACCGTTATGGAAAGCATTCTCCTTGACGCCGAAATGAAACATATGGAGGACAAGGAGAAAGTGGAACTGTTCATGGAAATTCGAGCAGCATTACATGGTGTTGGCATTGGCGAAGATCCGATTGCTAAAATTGATATGGCACGATTCTTGAATCGCATTCTGGGAATGCCAGTTCGTCTACAAAATCAACTGTTTGAGTACTTTACCCACACCCTGGACGATATAATTGAACGCGAAAAAGACGCCGGCCGCTTTGATATGGGCATCATGGGTAAGGTTTTCATATTTTAAACTCTTGTTAGATTTCAAAATTGAAATTCATTGAGAATGCTTAACTTGGAACAATTTTTCACCTCAATTTCTTCGCTTCAATCGAAAAAAGATTAACTTTGCTATGGCTTTTCCGATTTCTAGACATGGGCAACACAAACAATGCCGAAAAGATTCGGTCAATGCGATTCATTCGTCGACATGCTACTGGGACGGCACCGATCGAAATCACCACGGTTGCAGTCAATCGAGGCATTTCATGGGAAGAGGCTATCGAAAAGTAAGTTGACCCAGACAATGAAAAAAACAACGAATACCAAAACTTAATCCAAACTCATTCAATTCCAATTCAGGTTTGGTAAAGCAAAGAACGAATTCGAAGGTTTTTACCTCACCCATTACCGCAAAAATAGTTCGGTTTCATTGTTCCTTATGACCGATGGTGAAATTAAAAACGAAGATTTGGCATACATGAGACCGAGAGAAATTTTCTTCAATGCATATCGTCCGCATACTGGTACACAGACACGAACTGTGCCACTCAATGAAATGCAACGAGGTACCAAGTTGTGTGATCTTGAAAAAGCAAAAGATTACTGGGAGAGGCATTACGAAAGCTCAGCTCGCATATGCAGCCACGTATATTGGGCCGGACGATGTTTTAATCGCAAGGCTGGCTTCGATTGCGATGAAGGAATGCGTCGTCGCAAGTACACGGTTCTTTCCGGTTCGATCTTTGCGTTCTGGAATCACATCGAACATCAATTGCGCAGACGTGAATTCCCGGAATCACCACGTATCGTTCGATTGAAGACAACGGATGGCAGCAAAATTGTTGGTGTTTTGTTGCCCAACGAATGCGTGAGCGACATCATTGAAATTCTACACGAAAACTCGGAAAATTTCGAAGAATCCGTCTACTTGGAATAACGAATCCGTTACGACAAATGACATTTGACCCATTTTTTCTCATTTTCTTTTTTTATACTTTAATCAATATGCATATTTCAGTATTTAACAATACCTACAAAAGGTATCTATGTTTTGTTTCGCAATGAAAAAACATTTGACCATTGTTCAACGTTAAACATTATCAAAAAAATGTTATCGATGCAAGAAATTTGACTTGATGTCATTCCGAATGACTCATTCCAAATGATTTATTTAATAAAACAAAGGTATGTAATGAAACATTTTCTACAAATAAAAAGATTTTTCGAAAGAAATTCGTCAATTTTGTTCCGTTCAAATATTTTACCTCGACTTGGACATGAAACTTGGAATTATTTTTTTTAGTTGGATTTGTTTTTTTCTTTCGAGACTGATTTTGTTCTGGATTTCATGTGGTGTTTTTTTCATTTTGACATATCCATTGCTTTGCTTTGCTTTGCTTTGCTTTGCTTTGCTGTGAAGTGGCTGCAACTACGAGGCAACAGAGCGACATGGAACACACTCCGAATGAATACACTCACAAATAGACATTTTTGAATTATTTCTTTGCTTTTTTTACTTCGAATTTATCATTGCACAGAATAATAATGTCACAATTGATATTTTTATTCGGCAAAAGATTTGTTCATTGTTATCGTCGATATTGAAAGTTGAACCGTTTAAGTTGTAATTACAGAGTCTCTAATATAGACGCATGGAATTTATTTAATGAATTAACTTGACATGTACATGTAATGCAAAATTATATTTAAAAAAAAACTTAACATTTTTCTCTGAAACAAATGTCTGTCTATAAAACGTTTGTATTTTCAAACAAAATTGTCATTTTCAGAATTTTCTCCATTTCCATCACATTTTTTTCTTCGGCAATTGAAACTGAGTCACTGTGAGGGGAAAATTGTTACCAATTTCAAACAAAAAATCACTACAAAATGATTAGACAAAAATAAGAGTCAAAAATTGTTGTGTAGAAAGAATGGAACAAAAAAACCAAATTTCATCAATATTTCAATGTAATTCGATGATAATCAATATGCGGTTCATGAATCACAGCTTCCCAATCGTTACCCAGAACTGTAGCGAATGATTCTCGAACGATTTGATCGCTGTACTCAAATCCAAGGTCCAAAGTGTGAAGTGTTTCACATTCAGCTACAAATCGGTTCAAGTGACTTGGTGTTGAAATAAAGTCGCCGGACACATGGAGTACAGTCAAATTCGGTAAACTCTTGGCAAAAAGCATCAACGTTTCGTCCAAATTTTCCGTTGCCAGCAAAATATCCGTCGGCAATAAATTTTCTTCCAGTAACACTTCTTCGTTCGTCATCAAATTCCCCATCAAAGCCGATTTGGTCATGATCTTTGGTTCAGTCAACAGCATCAGTTTAACCAATTTTGTGCATTTCGTGATGAAATGTGTCCATTGCACATTCGATGCAGAGTACCCGATCAACCAGAGCTCTTCAATGTCCACAGCAGACATCGGTGCCTGACATTGACGTTTCGGTGGCAAATGAACTGTTAGCTTTTTGAGTGCTTCGAAGTCAATTGTACAGCCTTCGATGAAGTTCTCTTTGCCGAATAGCTCAAAAGTCAGATCCATTAAACCAGGCAGTGTATTATTGATGCAGCTCAATATTTGTGTGTCCATAGCAATGTTTGATGCCATCAAACTGAGCCTTTGCAACTGAACATTAGCACGCAAGCAATTGGCAATGTTCATTCGCGTCAGATGACCCAATTGATCCAATCGATTGTGTTTCAAGGTTAGTTGTTTCAAGTTGGGAAACGCCACTTCGATGTGTTTTGGATCGGAGAATGTGTTGTTCTCCAGCAGTAAGTGTTCAACATTCGGAAACCACTGGCATAACTTTGAGAGGCACTGTTCAAAGTAGCCGTCAGTGATAGCAACTGTGGTCACTGTTGAAAATGACTGGTCAATTGCATTGAATGTGCGTGAATCGAAACTCAGCAACTCAATTTCAGCCAACGAGTCAGCACAATAATGGGCCACTGCACGTTCGATTCCATCAAAGTCACTGGTATCGTCAAGAAAACTCCGGTTGGAGTAATCAATCTGCAGCTTTGACACCAAATGACCACACACACGTAGGAATGTTGCGGTTTCAATCTCACTGACCGTGCTCAATTGTTCACCCAAAATGATGTACTTGGAGCGTACGAAACCGGAATCATCAATCATCACTGTTTCATTTCGGCATTTTGCATGGAATGATGCACAGGTAAATGGGTTCAGTTCGTTGTTTTTGCCAGTGGATTCTTTTAACTTCAAGTAACCAAAAATTGTCGATAATATTTCGTCCAATTTCAAATCGCAAATCGGTAGGGAATTTGGTTGAGTGATGATCGCACTTTCAACAAAATCCATTTTTGACACCTGTTTTAAAGCAAAGAACGCAAATTTGTTTACTTGTGCAATTCAGTGAGATTCATTTTATTTCTTTCAACATTTTTTTAGGGAAGATTAAAAACGAAAAAATCCTACGAAAAATTTCTTGACTTGAATTCATAAAGGCGGAAAATGACAAATTGTGATTATCAGGCCAAAAATATTGGTCTAAATTTTTGTTGAAATTTGAGTTTTAAGGAAAATTATCCAACTTTGTCTTACGTTCATCGATTGGATTCAAACACCGATAATTTATTTGTAGTGCAACATTTGCTCGATCTCGCCTTTTTCCCTTCAGAAGAAAGATTTCGTTTTAACTGCTTCATGTGTGCATCGATTGATGTGGATTCATTGACAGAATCCCTTTTGCTTGAACTGCTTCAAATTTGCTTATGATTGACGTTGGTTTGACAGTATCTTCATGTCGAGAGCTCGAAAGTGTGTACAATCGTTGCTGTTGGTGAGATTTCATCAAAGTCCTTGTCTTGATACTTTTCTCAGTCTCTGTGACTACCTCTCTTTATCTCTCTCAATCTGTCTCTCATAACGCGAGCCATATTCTCCCTTTCCCTTTCTATCTCTCGACAACAAATTGAATTGATACGATAAATTTGGATGCAAACAGGGTTGCATCAGAACACGAACGTATGAAAGCTGACTGCTGTGTTCTTCAAATTACACAAATTTGCCAACGAGTAGAAAAAATTGAATTTGTTTACTTCAACACTTTTTGAATCAGCTCATTCATGCAAAGTGGAATAAGACAGCTGGAGAGACAACAAAAACAACAGGTTATTTCCTCACTTGCTGGTAAACATTTGAATGGAATTCAATAGAAGAAAAGAGAAAAAATCAAACCATTTCGATGAAACAACGAGACCATTCTTTAAGACGGTATCAATATGACCATGGAGATTTCTTTTTAAATAGCCTCATGAATATTTATTTTTCAAAAAAAATTGTCGGTATTTCAAGATTTTGTTTCAAACACTGTTCAAAGTTAAATATTGTTTCTTTATTAAATCGGAACCTTTTTCGGCTATCATCACGATGGGTGCTACTGGATGTCCCGAAATGATGTTAGGCATTCTAAAATGAACGAAATGATTTTGTTTATTCTTCTTCTCATTTTGTTGGTTCTTTTTTTGAACAAGGCTTTGTCTATTGAACAAGACTATTCCATTGAATAAAGCCCATTCTATACTTACACACTGCCGTCAATAACTCTCAACCCGTTGATTCCGTGAACTCGCAACTCTGGATCGACCACAGAATCGGTGTCAGTCGTTGGTCCCATTTTACAACCGCCAACATGATGCATAGAAGACCCGCTAATCACTTGAATGTAGCACTTCCAATAGTCAATCGATCCGTATTCGAATTTTCTATCGCAATCGGGTAACGGAATTCTTATTAGCTCGGCATTCTTTGACCGGAATGCCT
>NW_022595302.1:87258-100909 GCF_009176505.1 Sitodiplosis mosellana
CACGCCACTGTATGCGTCGTCGATATGCTCGGATATATCCGTGCCTTACGAAATGCTGAGATGCTCAGCAATCTTAAAACACATGTTTGCATTTTTCACAACATTTATAGTCGATTTAATGGATTATAAAAATTGAATCAGACTTTAAATATGATTCTAGCCATATTTTATCTAATCGTTGTTAAACACGAACTATCGTGACTCAACTTCATTATCACTTCAATCGTGTAGATCATGCAATTGAATTTAGATTTCCAAATTTGAATGTTACCTAATTTCAGTTTATTGTTTCAATTTAGTTTCAGTCAAGCAATTCATGTGGTCGGTCTTTTTCAATAACAGCATTGAATCTTTTATTCTTTTTCATTTATTCTATCTTTTAACATCAATAGCATCTATCAATTTAGTTCTACTATTATTTTGCGAATAGAAGCTATTTAAATTTCAAATTTAACAACGGAGTAAAAACAAAATCGTTGTAAAATATACGAAAAACAAAATCTGGGGAGTGTTGTTTTAACTAAAGCAATAATGTTTATTGATAAATATTTGTTCATTCGTTCTTAATCGCATAATTCATTGGTTGAACGACCGAATGACTAATTAAATCTTCCAAAAAACATACAATTCCAAATGTTATGGGAATTAAATCACTTTCATTACCAAACTTGTATATTATATTACACACTTGCGAATGAATCACTTTATATCTTGTTTCAACAAAACCATGCGTAATGTTTTATGCTCACTTTATGCCCCTTTCGCTTTATATGATTTTATGTTATATTTTTAAAAAATTCGAAAAATATATGATAAATTTTCAGAAGTGATAACGTATAAAATTGTGGATATCAATTGAAATTTAAATGCGTTGTCGATGTGAGAGTTTATTTATGTAACTCAAGGGCCTTGAGTCAAGGCGTAGCAAAAAAAACACAGTGAAATTGATAACGACATTTCACCAGCAATGTTCACTGCAACTCACTATGTTGGAATGTGATTGAAATAAGTTCGCTTTGGTACAATGCTGGTGAATGAATCTGTCGAAAAAGATTCAGTTCGAAAATTTCATTTGAGCTGTTCGGTTGGCTTTCAGAATAGTCAATTTTGGAATAAATTTCATTTAGTAAAAATGGCGACACAATTTTCATTGAAAGTTAACGTTTTATTTTTCCTTTTATTGGCCATTTGTCCATTAGTTAAATGTGTCGAAGACGGTCCAAATGAAATGGCAAACAAAGAAATTGCGACAATAACATTGAGTACACTTGCTGTATTGTCAGCGTGCGTAGTATTTGCATGTGTTTTCAAACACTGTGTGACTAAAGTAGATGAAGGACAAGCTCTACAACCACTACAAGCTGAATACACAAATAACGAAGTTCGTAACTTGAATATGTCAACAGCAACTCTTGATTTGGCACTAGAACAAGAAGATGCAATATCAGAAGAACAACGAAATTCAGACCCTGAATATGTCAACATCGGCAAAAACCCAGCTAGACTAGCATCAGCTCAAGAAGCACTCGCCGAAGCCGAATCAACACCAACGGTAGCAGTAATGATTCCGAAACGTTCACAAAACGTTACTCAGCATATCCATGGGAAAATGTACGGGCAAGTTCAGGGGCAAATGCAAGCGAGTATTCCAGAAGAAAAGATCGAACCATTGCGAGAAGTTGAACACACCCAAGGATCATCGGTTGCATATGAAGAGCCTGAAAGTGATTATGGTGAAATTTGGAAATTTAGAGACCCAACGCAAGCAAAACTTATTAGTTTGTCTTGATGTGTAACTTCAACTATTCTTTTAAACTCAGAACATTTGCTTTTAAACTCAGAACATTTGAAATTTATAAAACGTATAAATTATGTTGGAATTATGTTTACGCCTACAATGACGAGATGCAAAAGGGGAATTGTTTTGAATTTTTCTTAGAAAGTGCTAAACTTGTACGTTCGACTCGTGTATTTTTAGTGACAGTATTTTGTACCAATTTTCACTTTAATTTTAATAAAGAAAAACATTTTTTGTCTTCAAACGAAAATCTTCATCAATTTAAGTCGATAGAAACAACATGCGTGTGTTCACTTATTCCACTATTATGTGCTTTATGGTGTTTTTATATCGAAATTGCTATCAATGATATCATCATACAAGTACGAAATAATGTTGAATACATTTATCTTCTACTGAATTTTTTCCATTTCGTTTCGAATACAGTCTTCATGAAGCCTAGTCCTAGTCCGATACATAGAATTGCTGGATATAACAAAAATTAAAAAATCAAATTGCGATTAAATGACGTAAATGAATTCACTCTTTGTATGCACATATTGCAAAATCACATGACAGTTCCTGGAACTACCGTCATTAATGCTTTTGATATAATGGCAACTTCATTGACGGAGAAATTGATTTTCGAAAGGCTAGTACATTACATTTCAAGAACAATTCATTTTAAACTATCAACTTCCATTCAATGAAATGGAAATAAAACAACAATTGAAGGAAAAAATCACAATCTAGATGAACTCTTTTACGATAAATTCTCTTTTTCATTAAAAATCCCCATATCCATTCGAGTCGAAATCAGAATCAGTATTCATCTGTTACTGTTCTCATTGCTACGTATGTAAAATCATTCTGAATTGCTATCATCTTTAATTCAAAATTGCAATTATCGAGGCGCATTCAAAGGGAGTTTTCTGCGAAAAAAGTCATCATAGCCTATATTGCCTACTAGTAGTTATGGGTGGATAACTAGATAACATAGATGGATATAATCACAATGCTGGAAATGAGAAAAATCAATAAATGCATTCGTTTATTCATCGTTTCATGGAAACAGGTAATTTATACGCAATTATTGCACTCGAATGACAATTCCTAGAACAAGTTATCGTTATTGGTTTTTTTTTAATATGATGAGCATTGTGCAGGGGAAAACGGAAAAATAAGTATTAGAAGGCCAACGATTTATCTTTCAATGAGATTTTCATTCGATGAAAACAAAATATAGAATAAACGATTAATCGTTTAAAAAACGTGCAATTTTTTTTATTCAGAGAACTTTATTGATTCATCAAGCAAAAAGTGAAATAGAATACAAACATTGGTTGAATGAAATAAACAAAATGCATTGCCAATGTCATTGATGCATTGCAGCAAAGTAGAAAGCTTATTTTGACCAATGTGCAATTGTGCAATACACAATTTGTGCATCAAATAAATTGAATAATCTCTTAAATTCCATGTAAATCCATTGTAATCTTTCAACAATTTTGTTGCTTCTATTCACCGACCATAGTATAAATGATCATAGTTATGGAATAAATGCGAGAAAAAATCTGTGAAATAAATGAAATGTATCAAAGTTATTAAAAATCAATTTTAAAAACTTTGTGATTCGAATGATTGAAGCACTTAAGTTAATGTATTTTTTTACCGTAAGACATGTAGTCAAATTCAGTGGAACTAATCCTCCGATGGTAAGTAAAGCTGGACGTTGACAACTTTTAACAAAGAATTGGTACAATCGCTGCTCTTTCATTTGAAATTGATGGAAATTCAAGAGCAGAGCAGCCTCGTAGATTCGATCATGCTGATTGGGAAAGATGAATGTCAAAGAATATTATTTTACTAAATAATAATCAAATGAAATATAATAATGAATAAAACAGCCAGTCTTTGGCGGTATATTATTGTCAAAACAAAAGTAAATCATATATGAATCAGTCACACCACACGCTCTATATTGACAATGTATTTTTTTTTAAACCTTTATTTTGATATGCCACTAACATAATTTACACTCAAGTATCTACTTTGTGTATAAAAACGCCATTTAAGGTGCTGCCATCTTGCGTATCACTCACGGAAACTTAGTACTCTCAGATTGGACAAAACGACGAGCATGTGGAGTGACTGATATGAATTCGATACGTACAGTGAGTTCGACGAAGTTTCCAAGCAGGCAAGCGATGAATATTTGAAATAACATTCCAATTAATAAGCCATAAACTGGTATATAACGGAACTATGAATTGAAAAAAATATGTAAATTTCAGCGCAAGTCTTGATTATTCATCAATTTGTGACTAACGCCTATTAAAAGATCGAAGCAAAAAAAATTAAATTGCAAAGAATTTTTTTTTTAATTCCCCCCTTTTGAACTGAACCAAATAAATCAAATGTAAAATAAATTCAAATGGACATCGAAATCAATTACCATTAGAATAACGTATAAAATGATGACTGAAGACGTACTCGAAGTACCGACTTGGCCAAAAAACATGATGAACGTGAGTTTCTCAACGCGTTTCATGTACATGATCATTTCTTGATGCATCAAAATGATGTTCCTGAAGCGTCCCCGTACGATAGCCATTGAATCTTTTTCCTCCAGATCATTTTCGATCGCTTGCATTTCGAGTGAAATGATTTTCGCAAAAATTAATGTGCTCACAATCATAAGAGCCACGACAAAATCACAACCGCAAACACCAAGTGTTGCAAAAAATAGAGATACAAACTGATAAACTGATAGGAAAATGTATCCCGAAAAGGATGTCTCATCCACACCGGGCATGTACAGAGGAAGCATTGTAACGACCTCATTTTTGAAAAAATACATGTAGATCGGATATGGTAAAAACGTAAACACCGATAAAATGTACAAAGTAAGAAGCACCTTGAACAAAATCTCCGTATAGAACGAAAACTTGTGAAAATAGGCTAAGCGATCTTTGGACTTGGTTTTTATATGGATTTCGTAAAGATTTTGGATGAAATAAATGAGCCATTGAAAATCCTCTACATATCGAACATGGTACAATTTTACGATACACTGCAAACAAACAGAGAATCGATAATGAATATATTGGAGGAGAGTTGTGAACATATTACTACTTATTAGAAAGAAAAAAACAAATGGTATTGATGTAGTAATAAATTATGATGTGGTTGAAAGAATATTAAAAGTTTAAAAAAATGGTAAAAATTACCTGAGCCACAAGGAAAAGGAAAAGCAAAGCGAATATCTTCGAAAGTGGATCGTAGAATAAAAATGTGTAGATAATTGTTACAATAAATACAGTAGTTGTACCATAAACGACAAAAGTTATAATATTTCGCTCAAATTTTTCACCAGCAAGTATGTCGTGTCCAACGATTTGCAACAATGTACGCTCCCACTGGAATACGCATCTTTTGAAGCGAGTATAAGCTTCCATTTTATTTAGCTGATTCAACGCTGATTTGAATGTTCAAAAAATTGAAATCAAGAGGTTCAGAGACAACGTCTGATTCGAATAACGGCCGCTTCAAGACTGAAATTTTTTTTTAAACTCATTGCCGAATCGGTGTTTACCTTTGGAAAAAAAATTACGATTTGGATAATTCATATTTGTTATTAAAAAAGTTCCATGTCTACTGAAAAACAATGTAAACAATTTAATTATGGAGTATTTGACACGTGTAATACATGTAGAGCATTGCAAATTGAATATTCGAAAGCCAATGAAAATCAATACTATTTAATTCTATCCAATCATGGATCTATGGAAATTTTGTTTCTTTTTTCATGTAATCTCTATCTGAGCATAAACTACACAAAATTAGCGCCACTCTGAAGCGCCTTGTACATGAAAGCAGTGGAACTTAAGGCACTTTTTCCAAGGCGCACGATTGCAATCGTGAACGAGCTTTTTGAAATCGTCCATTGATCGTTGCCTTGGAAATAGTACCTTAACAAATTGCAACAACAAATACTGCAGAAAGGCTTCAACCTTCGCTCGACCAATAAGCTATCGGCTTTAGTAGAAAAATTCTACAGATGAAATGGCCAAGTTCAAAACGGTCAAACATCAGAAGCATTTTTAATTGTCCAGATGGTTCGAATGGGATATGTGGAAATTGAAATAATCGCAACCATTTGAAATGAGTCATTTTTATTGATTTTGATTTAAATTAGTGATAAAAATAGCGAAAAGCATTGTGTGTTTTCTCTAGATGAAATTTTTCACAGCAAAATATTCCAATGTGAAAATATCATAAGTGGTCTTAAGCATGGCTCTTCAAACTTTGAAGTTCAATGGAATTTTGGTTGTTGTTTCATTATTTTGTGCAAAATTTACATTCATCTGTGCTGTTCTGGTATTTTATTGCAATTTTAAGCTTGATATTCCATCTATAGTTGTCATGGAGCTTTAAATAACAAAAGCAAGCCCATGAGTTTATAATAATATGGATATATAATTCAAATCTCAGGCATATATCCATTTTTATTCGACAACCATTGTCAGGATCAACATCGTGATCGAATAAATTCGCGAGAAAATCTGAAAGCAAAAATAAATTTCAACGAATCGATTACTCTGTATTTTGTTTGTAATTGGGTAAAAATGTGGCCAGCGTATACTGAATTCTTTATTTCCGGTGAGGCACCTATTGCGCATTATTTTAACGCATTCACGGTGCCCAATTGATATGGCACATATCTACGTTATTCATCAATTTAGGTTGGTAAATCATAAAATAACGCAATAAGCACCTGATTCAGAGAATTCAGCATAGCGCCCCTTAAGAAAATGTGAAACACTGCAGTAAAAAAATCAAAATGAGTAAAATTGTGACTAAATCAATTCCTAACCGTAACACAAGTTGCCAAGTTAAGCGGAGCCAATCCTCCGATTGTTAGCAAAGCTGGTGTTTGACAGCCCTTGATGAAGTATTTGTACAAATGTTGATCGTGCATCGGCAATTCTTGGTAGTTAAAAAGCAGAGCAGATTCATAAATACGGTCATGCTAACGGAAATGAAGAAAACAAGTTATAACAAAATTTATTGCGATTTCAATTTTTCTTTCCTTCGATTCAATTCAATTGCGTTGTTTCTTTTTTTTTTCAAGACACATACGGTTAATTCGACAAAATTTCCCAATAAACAGGCCGTAAATATCTGGAATAGTAATCCGAAAAGCAACCCATAAACAGGCAAATAATGAAGCTGCAAAAGAAATTACGGAATTCATAGATTAACGAGTGGAAAATTCAAAATTCACCACAAGACCTTTTTCTCTATCTTTTGGATCTTTTCTTGTTTGAAAGTGAAAAAAAAAAAAATTGAAATTAAATTACCGTTAAAATCACGTACAAAATGATAATTGATCCGAGACTAGAGCTTCCTACTTGACCAAAGAACATGCCGAATGTTAGGTTTTCAACACGATGCATATAGCTTCCGGGTGAAAACAAGAGAGGAAAATAAATTCCCAAATAGAAATCATTTGCAAAAATAAAGTAATTTTGAATTTAATCAACGAAATTAAAATGTTTTTTTTTTTCTCCATTGAACAAAAATGTTTACTTGATCATTTCCTGGTGCATCAGTATAATATTTCGGAATCGAGCACGCACCGTAAGCGTTGGATCCTTCAATTCTAAATCATCGTCAATTTGTTCCATGTCAAATGCAATCAGTTTGGCAAAAATCAACGTGCTCACAATGATGATTGCCATAAATGAATCACAAGCCAAAACTCCGAGCGTTGCCAAAACGAAGAGAATAATTTGATAGGCGGATACAATGATGTATCCCACAAATGTGGTATCATCGAGAAAAGGGATATGCATCGGGATTATTGTGACAACTTCGTGTTCGAAATAGTACATGTAAAGGGGATAGGGAAAAAAAGTGAACACTGACAGAAGGTATAACGTAGACATAACTTTAAAAATCATTTCGGTAACAAATGCAAATTTTTTGAAATATTCAATGCGTTTCTTGGACTTGGTCGTTGCATGGACTTTGTACAAATCTTGAATGAAACGAAGGACCCATTGAAGATCGTCCACATATCGAATGTGATAGATTTTAATTATACACTGTAGAAATTGGCACGTAATTAGTCGGATTTAAAAGCAACAAACACACGACTTAGCTACACAAATTCGTTTTGGTTTTTTTCAATTAAATAAAGGAGTTCTTTTACCTGGATTGCGATCAAAAAGAATAGCAAATTGAAGATCTTAGTGAGTGTGTCGTAGAATATCGCAGAGTAGAACATTGTTAAAATGGCCATAGTCGATACAGTATAAATGATATAGGACATCAAATTGCGTTCAAATTTTTCGCCGAAAAAATCGTGACCGACTATTTTAAAGATAGTACGTTCCCATTCAAACATGCAGCGATTGAAGCGATTGTAGGAATCCATTTTAATAAGTTTTAGAGAACTTTAACCTAAAATCAAGTTAATATCAAGTATTTTCAAACGAATTTCAATATGACGACTGGTTTCTTCAATAGTTTTCTTAACACTGATTCATTTATTTGAATTGATTCTTCAATACAATTGGCAATTGTTTCGAATGCAATAGACATTTGAACAACAAATCAAGGAATTTCCGCATACGTCAGACTTTTTACCAATTAATTACAGCTATTAAATGGGCTGAGCACAACTACTGCTATTAAATGTCGAAAAATGCTCAAACTTATACTCGTTTCGAGGAAAAATTGACTTCTGGTCGAATTGAAATGTTTTGGGCGAAGAAACATTGCCATGGAAATCGCACCACAATCAATATTTTGGGACAGCCCACTAGGATGGGCGGAGATACAAAAATTGAATGACGTTGGTTGTTTTTCAGTAAATAATTATTTTCTGTTAAGCAAACGTCAGCCGTCACTTTCCCCATGATTTGAGCTTGATTTTTCAATTTTATTCGAACTGAACGTATCAATTCTACGAAATAATTTGCATTTATCAACGTTTTTCATCCCGACTCGTCAATTATTTAACGTAGGGATATTAGTTTTACCTTGAAAGAATGAAAAACAACATGAAATGTTTATTGGTTTTTATCCAACGAAAGACTTTAAGAATATTTCAAATTCGTCAACTGACAATGTCTGTTCATCTGAAAGTTTCGGCGCGCGCGAGTGAAGGTCCTCTGGTCCTTCTCACTGCTGGTTTGCTTGTACAAATCTTCATTGCATATTTGCTTGGACATTTCGTTGAAATAACCGTAAGTTGATTTTTCATTCATTCGAAATTTAATTGTATCCAATCTATTTTCTCCGATTTTCTCACTCATTTTTTTAGCATGATCGAATCTATTATGCGGCATTGAATTTGAAATGGAACGAAATGCCGTTAAATCAAAAACATTTGTATAAGCTTTTTCTACATAGTTGTCAGAATCCAAGTTTACTTACCATCGGCGGCGTATTACCACTTAATTTGGACACTTGCGTCAGAGTAAGAGTTGATTGATAACAACAATTTTTTTTTACCGTCGATTAATACATGTATTTTTATGCCGCAGATTTACTCGGGAATTTATAATACCAGCATGCTGATTTACACAATGTTAGTCAAATGAATGAACATACGTGGAGGATATATACATATATTCAAATTGCTATCGATGCAGATTCCAGGGTTGGGATACTATATGCTCAATGCTCATATCACGTTGCGGCATGTGACACTTTTATTCTCGTGGCTTATCAAAATAGAATATTTTCTTCACCTTGATAATTTTTTACACCCCAAGAATTTGATCAGTTATCATGAGGTTCTTTTCGCTTTGCTTTCAAATATTTTGTGTAATGAAAATTATTGTCCACTGAAAATACCACTGATATGTTAGAAAAGCCAATACGAGTGGAAATGACTTTGCTTCATATAAGCAATTCATCATCGCACAATTTTGCTTCTTTTTACTGAATTTATAACAAATAATTGTAGCACGTCTGAGTACTACTGAAATAATTGATCATCACCAAAATCTGAATGGAACTCTGGAAAAGCGTATCTCTATTTTGTTATAGACACTAACGAATTGGTCACCAGCGATCGAGCTAAAATATTTGGCATTGAAAGCCGCAAGTGTAGGTTCGATCCGGAGACTACTGCAGACCGAAGCTATCCATTGGGACAGTATACACAAAATCTGTGTTTGATGGAATGCACCGTCGATGCAGCCATCAATCTTTGCGAATGTCGACCATTCTTCTACAAAATTGGTGTGTGTTCTTGCCTCTACCCACTTAAACACTTCACACTATTTTATAGTTTGAAGTGAGTAGAGGCAAGAACATTCACCAATTAACGTGGTTTATTACAGGTCCTGGGCCAATTTGCAACGTCACTGGAATGTAAGAAAAATCATATTTATTGTTAATCAAATGAAGATTTAACACGTTTTTACATTATCCTAGGATTTGCTTATCAAAAATCCGTAGGAAGGAGGCTCGCAACAACTGTTCTTGTTTGCCGCAATGCAATTCAATCGATTATTCATTTACGCGGACTTTTCTTCAGTCTCGCGAAACCTTCATCTACAGCGTTTCCCAAATTTCAAGAACAAGGCTCAAACGAGATATCAAATTTGGCATTCATTAATTGGTTGGTGCGTTCTGATTTATTTGAATTACTACATTAATACTACTAAATACCTTTCATACATTTCTGATCCATCTTTTTAATATCCGAATATTTGTCTATTTCCCCAAATTAAAGTGTCGCTCGGTGGTTCTGCGGCGTCATTTCTTGGATGCAGTTTTATAAGCATAATTGAACCCATTTACTTTGCCATGAAACATTTTCTTCGTGACAAATTTGGGAACTCAATTCAAGGCAGGAATACTAGTTGTCTCACGCGATATAATACGATGGTCAGTAATATATCAGATGTATTCGCACGTCGATTCAATTAATTTGTGAAGAATAGTGGCTTGCATGGCATCCGATATTTGGATCGTCGATATGGACTGATTTATCGGTAAGAAAATTCTGTGCTTTTGTTTTGAAATATTATTATTGAACGATGCTCGATGGGTTGTCTACAAGAAGTAATATGGTTTTATAATTCAACCCAATTTTGGTCATGCGTTCTGATCGCTTCGCTTATTTCAATGATTGTCGTCTCTGTGTATACGTTAAACAACTACTTGGCCAGTCCAGTTGTTATCAAAGTTGACACAATTATTCCAAGCAAGAACATAGCATTTCCGGCCGTGTCTGTTTGCATTAAGAAATATAACAATAACAATGCAAGCATCAAAAGAGTTAAGCAATTTGTTAAAAAGTATTATGCAGAACATAACATTGATTCATGGAACAGAAAATTTTCTTGGGCTATTTCCATTTTCAGTGAAAACTTCTATGATCAAATTATGGCCTATGCTTATGCATATTATAGTTTTTAATGTGTACGTTGCCACGCACCGAGTATCAAAAGAATTGAATGTGTGTAAGGATGCAATGAACAGCACTTGTGGTGTGGATATCGAGACTATAAAGTAAATGGTTTTCATTTATTCGATCATCTCAATTCGTTTGATTCTCTTCATCCTTGATTTTGTTGCAGCTATTCCCGTATTGTAATGAATTGTTCAGCAACATCCAATTCAACAGCCGACGCTACGACAACTTATTCGCACATTTCTTTGTGCATTCTAAGAATGTTACGGAATCGAACTGTGAGGAAAAGCTAGAGAAAAAGTTCTGCGCATTTTTCCTCCAAATCAATATAGATCTTATGCATTTCAAGCGATATCAATTTGGCGAACATCAGCGAACTGATAATTATAACGGCCAGAAAGAAATCGGTAGCTGCTATTCCAAAAGATGCTAGTAGAATCATTGCCACATGATAAACCGTGCTGATAATAAAGCCAACAACGGTTGTTTCATCGATGCCAGGAGAGTGGCATTATTGGAACAACTCCGTTTTGAGTGAAATACATGAACACAAAGCATGTTGACAGAGTCGAAATATAGAAGAACAGAAGGATTTTGAAGAAATGGTCGGTGAACAGAGCGAATTTCCGAAAATATTCCGAGCGTTCAAAAGATTCAGTTGTGATGTGCTCCTTATAGAGATCTTGAATGAATTTTATAACCCACTGGATATCGTCGACATATTGAATGTTGTACCTACAGTTTCACGAGCCTCTGCGAAAATTCATAAAATTTTATACTCTTCTATCAAAGATTAAATTTCCCGACGTTTTTTATGGTTTTTTTGACAAGCAATTCATCGTTTGGTAGAAGTTAGTTTGAATATTGGACGTTTCAAGGATAAAACACACATACCTGAACTGTAAATAATGAAATATGCAAGCCAAAAACCCTCACAAAAATGACGTCGTAGCATAGTTATCAAAGTAATCATTTCGGATACTACAAGTACAACAACTGCAGCGCAAATCGAGTAACTTATTGCGTTTTGCTTTAATTTATCAGCGAACACATCGTGGCCGATTAACTGAAACAACGAGCGCTCCCACTCAAAAATGCACTTATTAAAACGGTTGTATGCTTCCATTGTGTCTATTCCCGTGAGGTTTTGAAAATTACGTTTATACACGTCTACGGTTTAGTCGGAACTGAACGAATTGCAGCGAAATAAACTTTTGGAAATGGGATATTAGTATTGATTATTCAGGATCAATGCAACAACGCTTCAAGGTTCGAAGGTTGAAACATTTAAACTGTTTATGTAAACAAACATTCAAATCAAAACGCTGAGATAATGCACTCGCGGTGGACAACCTGCACGCTTGTTATTTAAAATCCAATGTTGAAATGTAACAAAGCTTCAATGCTAAAATGTGAATGTAGTGGATCGAAAAAAAAGCTTACGTGTCTTCCACTTTTCTTTTTGCCCGTTGCCCACTTTTGAAGTTTTTCCATCATCAATCATTTTTAATCTTAGGACAATTTTTTTATTCAGGAACTCCTTTTCGACCAAATTATCAATTTTTTTTAAAGAATTTCAGTCAAAAATATCATCAATATACAGAAACGCATACAATAATTTCATCATATCATATGGATAGAATACGCTAAGTCAAAGTATTCTATCCGTATGCTTTGCATGCGCTAAAAATATGCCTTATATTACCTTCGACTCTGTATTAAACTATGTATAAAATAAGAGTAATCGTAAATATGGTATAAACGCAGCGTGCACAGGGAATACACGCGGTATATTATTGGGAAGCAATTGCAATTAGCTTCAAATTGCGGTATTTATCATCACAATAGCCCCAACCAGTACTGAGATTGGCACAAAAATCAGTTGACAAAAAGTACTCATCAAAAGCTGACTCGATTTCGCCTGACCGATTTTTCATATATGATCTTGTTGTGACTATGAAATAATTCCAATCAATGTGGTGTTATCTGCAACGAACCCACCTAAAATGAAGAACGATTAAAATTTCACTTTTTTCAATATGAATTCAATGGATTCTGATCGTTCTAATGGACAAAAAAAGCAAAGAAGAATCAATTTTGCACCAGAATCACCAAAACAAGTCCCAATTCCAACCGAATTCCTTGTGCACAGCTTCATTTCGTCAATATTTGCAGTGGCTATAATCCATTGATTGATATCAGTCCATTATAAGCGTTCAAAGCTTTTCAAACATTCATCCTCTGTTATTGTGATTAGTTCTTTGAAGTGGAGCATTGAGGGGAGCTTTATATCCGCTGGCGACGGAATTTTATTCTTTTCCAGTACCTTTGAACAAAGAGATTAGCGCATTTTTTAAATAATTTTTCTTGTAAATTCTTCAAAGCTCTCCCAAGCGCGACTCCACACTTAGCTTCTAAATGTGACACCGTAGTAA
>NW_022595302.1:100919-178735 GCF_009176505.1 Sitodiplosis mosellana
GGTAAAACATCAAATCAAAATCCATACCTCAACCATTCCCCAACCAGATACAACAGCTGGTATTCCTGACTTGATGAATTCTCCAGTGGGTAAATTGATCGGCTGCACAAATTCGGAGAAAACGATCGAATCTTTCGTGCGAATCAGAGCAATATCTGGCTCTGGTGCACGTACGCCAAACTTGGGATGCATGATCAACGTCAATAATTCGATGCGAGTACCAATTTCGGAAGCATGAGTCTTATTAACAATGCCATAAATTAAGGCAGTGTTTTCTGGAAGTTGGAAAAAGCAATGTGCAGCCGTTACGATCCATGTCGGTTTAATGATAGACGCTCCACAGAAATGCATATCATTGCTTTTGATACGAAGCGATACTTGATATGGAAATCGCTTTTCTACTGCCGATAATCCACCAACGATGCGACTTTTCAGTTGCCAACTCCCGGCATTTGCCACAGCGGCAAAAATGCAAATCACCAACAGAACGAGTAAAGAAGTCGACATTATCGAAATTGAAACTAAATCAATTCTTCGACATTTCGTTGAATTTATTGAATGAAATGTCTCGATGTCGTGGCACGTCGTTTATCGCTAATGTGATAAGAGATAGACATGTCAAAAAAAACCTACGATCGACGACACTCAAGCATTTATCTCTATTGGAAACATTCAATCACAGTTGGACTTCTGATTTTGAACCTCTGAACAAACTTGATTAAAATCTTAAGAATTTTTAATTGACTACGAAGTATTTGTGACTGAAGTGGCTTATATGGCTCAAGTTTTTCGCTTCAAATTTGAAGTAGGTTGCTCTTTCTGGGTAGATATTGATAAATTTTAAATGAGAATTTAAATTATAAGTCATAAATTTGGATTTAATGATCAAAATTTTAGACGTAATGAATACCATTTTAAGGTTCTGACAGAATCATATACAAGGAAGATGATCATTGTGTTCTTTTGAATGGAATTCGCGTTGGAGAAAAAAAAATTGCACGTAACAAATAAAACTGTCCTCTATTAGCGTTTTTTCAAGGGGTTTCACGCAAACTCGAAGGCCGAAGATTTTACTAGATAGCTGGAAATAAAACCATTTTATGTGTAAACTATAGATATTGCTTCTTTTTATTCATAAACTCGAATTTTTTAGAATTTTTTGAATCTAAAAATTCTGGAAAAGGGTTTTGGTGGATCCTCAGGATTGTTCAAAACCGCTTCTGATTCTGGAAGTGGATCCTCAGGATGGACCAGGGCATTGTCAAACCCAGTCTGATCCATCCTGAAGATCCACCAAAACCCACTTCCAGAACATAATTTTCAAGCTGAATGTTGAAATATTTCGAAATAATACGGATTTTGGTGAATCCCAGAGAATTTGAGAGAAAAGAGAGAAATATTGAAATTTTAGATGAATTTTAAGTTGCGTGAAACCCCTAGCGTTTTTTCCCTCGAACGATACGACTCTGGATCATACCGAGAACATGACGTATTTGAAACGTCTAACTCCATCTACGGATTTTTCCAGCAGCTGTGTTCTATTGAGTTGCGGTTTCAACTATTTTTGGGCGAAATGATCTCAAAAGTATGCTAAAATGAGTTATTTGTCATGCGAACGCTCAATTGAGTTATTTGTCATGCGAACGCTCAAACGACTACTGTTAATGTACGCACTGATTCAGTGGACATGCAATGGTTACTAGATGACAAACACACTCGAGTGCGTGTATTTGCGCGTACATTTCCGGTAGCCGTTTGAGTGTTCGCATAACAAATAACTCATTTTTGTATATTTTCGAGATAATTTCGCCCAAAAATAGTTGAAATCGTTATATGTCTACTCGATTCACAACTACTGGAAAAATCCGTAGATGGAGTTAGACGCCTGTACCAAATATAATGTATTGAAACTCCATATACATGCTCGGAGTATGCTCTGGATCAAGTTTTTTGCATAGGGAAAAAGCCACAATACATTTCAAATGTAAGTCATTTGACACATAGCAGTCAATGCCATCTCAATTCCAACTCATTGAATCATTGTATTTTTCGGCAACTTTTTTCAAACGTGTATGGCTTTACTAGAATATAATCAACTTTACGGCGACGCTAACAGCTTATCTGTAGGCCGGTACTACGCGTTAGCCAAAACGTATTGATGTTCCGCAATGGTTACTCGACGCATTTGCCAAAATACTATGATTTTTGTACTCTCTTCTACGATGTGTGTGCAGAGAAGCTGCTACTATCGCCGTAAAGTTGATTATATTCAACTCAAGCCACACACGATTGAAAAAAGTTGCTCGAAATATTCGATGTGTCAATAAGTTGGTTTAAAGATGTCATTGCCTGTCTTTTGGTAATCCGGTAATATATTTATGGTTTTTTTGATTTTGAACGAAAAGTCACTGCTTGAGCGTGTAACAAGCAAAGCGAGATGAAAACATTCAAAACTTTTAGAAACATGTTCGATGGAGGCCAGCAGTGAACATAGCGTAATCGGGCGGAGGCACCGTTTTTATTCGGTGCTACTCAAAATTCGATCGCGGTGAATCGTTTTGAAGAGTTAATCATATCAATTTGATTGGTTGGCTCAATCAGCGTACGCATCTATTGAGTATGATATTCATTGCTGGTTATCGTTGCGATCAAAGCTATCAAACATGGATTTTATTTTTTCTTTCATTATTTATGTTTATCTGATTTGACTTTAAACCATTGAACATTATTGATTAATCTGGGTAAACCAACATATACTGTAGCATAGCTGAATTGCGGCTTATCACAATACAAGGCTCTTAGTCATTATAATAATAATAAGCGTAATATCAGGGAAAAGGTGGTTTATCAATTCAAATAGGGCAGACATCAGGTTCAAGTAGTTATCAAAAATACGAAAACATATTTGTGTATTGAGTGATTCATTGGCTATGAATCATAGCATGCGGAGTAACTGTTTTTTCCCGATAATTGGAAAGATTTTTTTTGTCTGAAATGCGAATGAAATAAGCAAAAATAAGTAGCGTAATATGCACCAATGTTGCATTGTAACACACAATTGATCCATCTGAATGAGAGGCTGACTTTGGTGAGCCATTAACCAAAGCGGTACTTTAATGAATTGTACATATAAGAAGGCACTTCGCAATGTTTGTACACGAATGCGAATCTTCGATTTTTGAATGCATGTTTATATAACAACATTGGCCGTCTTTTGTATGTGATGGTTTCAAGTTTAATTTTTCTCGGTGAATAAATTCAACTTTTGGAAATAGTTCATCCTCCAGTCACGCTCTTATTCTAAACGGCTTAATTGTGTGTTTCAAATCATGCCATTAATTTAAATCGTGCTCAATGGAACGAGTTGATCGAATGCATTCAAGAACAAGAGGAAGAAATGACCAACACTTAAGATAGCCTTTCGACGTTTAACCCATTTTGGACCGCGATCCTTATTTTGTTTTCAAAATGATTCAAACTTTCAGATATGAATAATATAGTCGAAAAAAGAAGTTTCCACTTCCCAGATCGATAAATTTTTTTCGCACTTAGCCAGAATGAGCAAAAATGTGCTGGTCGTTTTTCCGACCAACGGTCCCTAATGTAATCAAATGTAGGTGAAATTTTGAATTTTTTTAATCCTCAAGAAAGAATGAAAATACATTCATAGAATTAATTTTTACCATCAATATCGTTGTTTTAGACGTGTTTTATCACATTTCATAATCGTTTGAATTCATAATATGCATTTTGAATGATTTTAAGTCAGTTGGCCAACGGAGAAAACTTTATTGCAATCGTCAGCATAAGAATTTGTATCATGTTTTTATTTATATGAATAAACGGAGAATGAATGCACCATAATGGAAAAAATGATTTTGTCATCAAAAAATGCGTTTGGTCCACAGTTGCCTGGCATAATTCACAAAAATATGAATGAAGAACTGAAGAATGAATTCGAATACGCACGAAGAAATTTGCCAATGCAATCAAAAATAGCGAGTGTCAATTTGATTTCTTCTCGGCTGAATACGAATGCATTTTCGAATGACATCAGTTTGACCCAGTCAGTGAATCGAAGTAGATCCATTTTATTGATAGAAGGTGAAATCAATTTGAATCAACGTTTGCAAAATGGCACGTCGAGTATGCCTGAAAATGGCAGAGCTCCAAGAAATGATAGATAGTTATTATTATCATATTATTTGATGTGTTTGATGAATGAACGTGGCTTCCTGGGCTGTGGAACGATTCGGAAAAATCGAATGCTGAATGTCAACTTGAAAAGTGGCAAAGAACTGCCTCGAGGCAATCACGACTACCGATTCGACACGACCAACGAAATTCTCATGGCACGTTGGAACGATAACGCTGACGTCAACATGATCACAAACTTTGAAACGATTGAGCCATTGAAAACGACCCGACGGTATGATCGAAAGCAAAAGCGAATCGCAGCATTTCATCAGCCGCACCTTATCAATTCTTACAATCAACACATGGGCGGCGTGGATTTGCATGACAATGCAGCAGCGAGCTATCGGGTCAATGTGCGTGGCAAGAAATTCAACTCGAATTCCGTTCCAAAATAACCAAGCACTTGATCACTTCCTTCGAGAAAGAGTTTGCCAGTGACGACGAGGTCGATATGGAGAATGATAACATTGACGATCCTGATTATGAACCTGATGGACTGGTAAATGACGCAGTCAAAAGTTATCTCATTGAACGGTCACCAGATGGAAAAAGTCGTCGATGCAAGCACTGCCACAAACACACAAACCAGATTTGCAAACGTTGCAACATTCACCTACACGCAAAGTGTTCCACACTCTACGAGGCCCACAAATGAATGGAATAATTTATGATGAATTCATTTTTCACTTAATATTAAGTTAGAATAGGCATTTCTATTTATTTTTTATCGTTTTATGACTAAACAAATGATTGTCATATCAAATATCAATGTTTTAAAAAGTATCTAAAAAAAATTGATTTCTTCCCCTTTTGATCACATATAGGACCAATGGTCGGATTTCCGACCACCCATTTTTACGCACGTGCACTGCACACAAATCACGAAATAAATATCGGAAGAGGAATTGTATCTAAAAATATGGTCTTTTTATGAAAGTTCTGCATCATTACTTTTGCATATTTTATTTTCCAAATTTTCTTATCTACTGAGTGAAAAAAGGTCCAAAAAACATCATTTTTTCGTAGCTCGATTTGAAAAACTTGGATTTTTTTTTCCATTTTATTTTGACTCCCAATGGATAGTTCGTCTTTCAAACTTCAATTAAAAAAAAAAAGTAACCAAATTTACCACCTAGGAACTGAGATATCAGTCTGGGAAGCAACGGTCGTTTCACTGGTCGGAAAAACGACCAGCGGGCCAAAATGGGTTAAAATGGCACTCTGAGAGAGAATTGCGATAAGAACGAGAAATTGCGCTTAAAATGTGATTCGCATTTGCTATAAATAAGATGATTTGGATGATTTCTACCGTCATTTCGATTTTTGTGTTTGAAGAAATCTTTTGTTTTTTTCGTTCACTAACAGCAAGTGTTGAGTAACGTAAGTAAAACAACAAAATAAGTTGAAAAATCGAAGCTTACGATTTTTGTTCAATATTTTGCAGTTTCTAATTAAAAAACAAAGTCCGAGTCCAATTAGGAAGAAGACATAAATAATGCAAGTTGTTGGCCAAATTTGTATTTTGTCATTGTTGGCAATTGGATTAGTAGATTCGGGCACGAAATGCGATTGTTCGTATGAAGATCTATGCAGTTCCTGGTCAACCAGGCTAAGTATGGAAATTTTTTAAAATAATTTTCATCCAACTTTTCACTACCAAACTAAATTTTTGATACCAATTTGAGAAAATTCGATCCCATCCACAATTTTGAGTTGATTCTTTTGGTTTTTCTTCCATTGATGATGAATTATCGCGCAATTTTGTAACACAAAATTGTATAATTTAGTTTTAATGGAGCTAAAACTTCCTTTGAATTTTATGTCCAATAAACGATTCAGACTGCATCCAGTATGGATGTTACAAGGGCTATTGTTGGGCATCGTGCAGAGCGGTTCTTTCATATGGTGAATGGTGCTATACAACAAAGGGAAGAACTTCAGATTATCACTACGTAGCATGCTCCATGGATTTAGATTGTCTACCAAATTGGAAGTGCGCCGGACCGTGTGCTTTATTCAGTTCTTCTAACGAAACTCTTGCTGACTTAACGAACGAGGTATGATCCCCATTGGCGACTGAAGAGTCAATTTTGCATTTATTCACATTTTTTGCACGATTTTTTTCTCGATTTTATTGTATCAGAATTTTAACATCTATTGAGATTGTGAAAGTAAACTTATGTTTTGCCTTTTGCGTTTCGTGAATCTCTTTCAAAATGAATAGATTTTCATTGTATGTAATACTACTACTCATTGATTTTTGAAAATAAAGTAGATTTTGAATACGTTTTACAAAGTGTTTTGTTTCTTCTTTATTTTTACTATTTGGAGAAGGTATGTGATTCCAGAACAAATGAAAAAGAACAAATAATGCCTTTCTGTTGCGCAGTTAGCGTGATTTTCACTTATTCCAACCAAGATTGTGTAATGCACCACTCTCTTTCTCCCATGTGAAATGAGTTTCCTTGCTTGTTTGGCAAAACTGTAAAGAGCATTATTGATTAATCTAGTAAAGTCAAAATATCAAGGGGCGAATTGACTGAAAGTACTGAAAACAACTGAAATTTTTTTCTTCATACTGAATAGTACTGAAAACCGGTTTTCAGTACTTCAGTGTCAGTTTATGCATTGAATACGTCAAACTATGAAACTTGACTTATATCATTAACGCCATACAGTTTAAAAATTGATATTGAGGTAGAATTTTGGAAAAAATTGAAAAAGATTTGTCCACAAAAGTGCCAAACTATAAAAATACGACATTCAGTATACTGAATCCAAACTATAGTTTGGAAATAAAAATACGCCGAAAAACATTTGTGTAAAAAATTCATTCTTGTTTTGTTTGGTTTTAGTCTTCGTGATTTCAGAGATGCTTTGACATTTCATAGAGTTGATGATACACACATCAATGTCATAGAAATTTTCATTCGACGAAAATTGCCAGACATATTATTTCGACATAAAATCTCTTTTCTGATGTCAGCTTATTTATTGTGTCTTTAGACTTTTCTAATCCAAAAAGCAGTGGACTTTATTTTTGATAAAATGCGTTCAATTTCCATTTTGAATGCTAGAAAACAAACATTAAGCACAAGTGTCAAGAAATTTTGACAATACTGAACTGCAATAAAAGTCATATATTTACTAGGTATTGAAAAAACTGAACCGCTACTGAAAATCGATCGCAGGTACTGAAAAGTACTGAAAACCGGTTTTCAGTAGTAATTTACCCCTTGCAAAATATACTATAGCATAGCTTAATTGCTGCTTATTATTACACCACAAGGCTTAATAACAATTCTTATTCATTACAATGTTAAGAAGCGTAATAAAAGGGAAAATTGCTGCTGTTTATCAATTTAATGAACCGTACCAAACAGAATCTAAATAAAACAGAGTGACTGTTTTTTTTTTCACTCGTTATAACTTTGTAATATACAGCTACGACATGACTTTGATTATCAGTAGCACAATTTAGTGTTATTGGGTTCAGTTGTATACAGCTTTGCGGCTGAATACACGTTTTGCTGACTAAGCGATAAGCACACATTCGCTTAGTATTCAATGGTTTTTTCATGATGTCGAAGCAGTTCCTTGTACTTCTATTGGCATTCAGCAGATGCCATTCATTGAGCCATCGAGTAGGAAATGACACAAAAGAAAGTAAATATTTTATTTGCTTTTTTAATTATTTGTGTTTTTTGCTTTCTTTTTTCTCTTACTTTTCCCGTTTTACTGTGTTTTTTATTTCCTTCTTCTCACATTTGTTCCTATTTCGTCCGTTTTTATTTACTTTTACTTCTCTCGTTTCTTTTTCTTTAAACAAAAAAGGTGATTTTCAAATTTGATTCTTTCCTAATAAAACGTGTTGATATTTACTAGGTTTCCCATTGCACGAGGAGAATTTGTTCAGCCAAAATGCAGCAATTGCACAAAATTATGTAATTGCTTACAAATTTTCCAATGCTGGGATGATGGGAATCATTCACTATGTTCAACTGGATGTGATTGGTGCTCAAGTGAGGATAAAACTTCGTATATTAAACCATTGTTTACTGAATGTTGAACGTTTCCCTGTAAAAAGCTTCAAGAATTGAACATTCAGTAGAAATTGGAGAAAAAAAAGATTAGATTTCAATCGAAAAATGAAACAAATTGAATTTCATCCAACTTTTTGCTATCTCTTTTTCAGCAAACAAATGCGAGCATAAAATTCGTAAAAGATGTTAGTGTATTGGAACGTCGTCGTGTCGATGCATTGGTACAAATTCAAAATGCGACTGATTTTATAGCATCAATTCGAATTATGGGGAAACCAGGTTTTAAATTTGAAGACATGTGGTTAACCATTGGATATGGATCATTCAAACCACGATCCTCGGCATTGATTTGTACGGAACAAACTCAGAAGAAATTACAGAACAAAAAACGAATTTTCAAATTTGGCAAACGAACAATCGGAGATTTCTTGGTTCATTTTCAAAGTGGATATGGGACCGTGAAAAAACTGAAGAGACCCGAGTTTATATTTGATTTTCACGATTCACAAGTGAACATCACTTATTTGGTATTGGCCTCAAGTGTGAGTGAAATATATTTTCTTGTCTTTTCATTCAAAACTGATGTGTCAAAATGAATTATATTCCAGTCTCCCTGGGCCATTAGTCTACACAATAAAATTTTAATAACGGATAATCGGTTCCGAGCCACAGTGTACGGATTGGATGAACAACCATTTACCACAACACTGATTATTTATGGAAAACGAAATTGAATTGAGCAAAAAAATAAACAATTGGAACACGAATCTAATGAAATTTCAAATTGGAATAAATTGCCAAACAAACATTTTGCGATTTCAATTAGTGCGATAATACTAATAAAATAGGCACATGAATAAGTCAGAGTTCATTGCGATAAAACGAATCGGTTTTGATTACGTTGAAACGTATTAATACTGAGATTGGAATGAAGTCAATTCAGAGGCAAACACACAGATGAATGATTCAAATGAAGTGTATACGAAGAAGAAATAATATGAAAACCAAGAGGCTTATCGCCTATGAAAATGAACCAAGAAATCTCCGATTGTTCGTTTGCCAAATTTGAAAATTCGTTTTTTGTCCAGCAATTCTTTCTGAGTTTGTTTCGTACAAATCAATGCCGACGACCGTAGTTTGAATGATGTACGAAAGATGAACCATTTGCGTCCAACTTCAAAGCCTGACGTGACATCCCCATAATTCGAATTGATGATGTAAAATCAATCGCATTTTGAATTTGTACCGTTGCATGAACAAAACCCATAGGGGTATTGCAGCGACCATAAAATATATGTATTTTATCAAGCTCTTTCCAAGTTTATGCATAATGTCGAACTTTTGTTCAAGCTCTACCATCTGAATGTACAGTAAAATATTTTACGGGCACGACGTAAGATGGCGTTTTTTCTGGTCAAAAAAGTTGCAATATCCCTTTGACAAAACCAATCGTTATTCAATCATAAATTTTTACGAAACTTATATTCGCACTAGTTTGCTTGAAAAAAGGGACGCGACCTTTTCGAAAACCTAGTGAATATGAACACGTTTTTATTAAGAAAGTATCAAATTAAACCCAAATTCATTTTATATTAAAAAAGAGTCAATGAATGGCATCCGCTGACTGCCGATAGAAGTACAAGGCAGGCACTTATGAAAAATTGATTCGACATCATGAAAAAAACCATTGAATACTAAGCAAATGTGTGCTTATCGCTTAGTCAGCCAAACGTGTTTTCAGTCGCAAAGCTGTATACGACTGAACATAATGACAATATCATGCTACTGACACTACATGACTATGATATGTGCTAGCTCATTGTATTTGCTACTGATATTTCAAAATGTATTTTTGCTCACTTCTATTCTCAAGCAGTGGATGACACAACGTATCGTTGTTAGACATTCACGTGGTTGTATTGATAGATATTAGTGATACACAACATCATCTCATTTCATTAAGTTGTACATATCAAAGGAATGCGAGAGAGCAGCGGAAGTTATGAGGAGAAGTAATCAATTGAACTATACGTGGAACGACTGATGCAGCTAAACTGTAGCCCCACAATGTTTGATCCATACGTAATGCACGACAGTAATGTTATACTTTGTTGTGCGATTTAAATTGTATTTAAGTTCAAACAACTTACACAAGTCTTTCAACGTGGCCGGTATTCTGTTTCTGTATTTTTTCCTAGCATGAAGCAATGGAAAATGCACGAACAAGTTTGCATTGAATCGTTTATTCAAGCTGTTTTTATATTTATAACCCTTGTTTTACTTTTTTTTTTTTAGAAAAACTTGAAATAAATTCCCATTTGAAGATCCGTTCAGAAGCGATTGATTATTTTTTGCACGATTTCGAGCATTCGTCGCCTTCGCAGATATCACATGAGGTGAAGTGCTGAATTTGGTAGAACTGTCGGGCGCTTCGAGCTACAAGCGAAAAAAGGACATCATTAAGAATAAACTAACCATTTCAAATTAAACGTTCGAACACTTACAACTGTCGTAGTAATCGTAGATTCGCACAGGCACCGGCTTATTTTCGGCCACTTTATACGAACGATATCCTTGAATTTCCAGGCACATTTCTTCGTTTGGCATCATTTGATCGAAGTAAATGTCGGCTACCGTTCCGCCACTCTTCGTTTCCACCAATTTGACGTGTGGTTTTTTCAATAGGTCGTTTAATCGTTCCTTTTCGACGAGAAAACCACTCGGCATCGACACTTCTACAATCACCATGTTAGATTGTTTCTCGTCGTCAGTTTTTGGATGGAAACTGTGAATTCAAATTCATTCCAAATTTGAATTGAAATTGGGAAGCTACAAATAAGTTCATTTTAGATGAAATGTTTGATGCTTTTTACCTTGAACAAACTTCGATGTTGAAGTGACCGCTTGTGGTTTCGAGCACTCTCGGTTGCAGTGTGAATGTTGAATAAATGTCACTGTTCTTTAGATTGTATCGGTACGATAGTTGGAATAGGGCGAATCCATGGCCAGAAGCGAAGAGTTGAACGGATGACGTATTCGATGGTAAATCAACAGTTTGGAACAACAATCCGTTTTCATCATTTACTTCCAGCACACGATCTTCGATGGTGTTGGCTTGCACTTTCAACCGGACATTATTTTCATTGCTATTCAAGAGTTGACTGTACATCGCCAGTGCTTCCAATCCAACGACAGTGTCTTGGGTTCCGTAAAATCCGCCCTTATCATTTCGTTGTGTCAAAAGCCATCGAAAATATGGCAGAGCTTTGGTCGATCGTTTCGCACCAGTAAGTGCTAGCAGTCCATACGAAGTGACTTCAACGTCAAGAGATTTCGACTGTCGTGCATCCGGTTTCGATGTTGTCCACCACTTGTGTTGATCTAAAGAGGAAAATCAATTTATGAATAAATCATTTGCATGGTTTGAACCATTGGTTTCAGGTGTCTCTTTTTACCTTTAACCATGGCTGTGCCAACCAAATTATCCAGCACTTGGTCTTTCATCGGATGATAAGCCAATTGAAGAGCGTATGCGACAATTGCTCGTGAGTATGAATCGGTGATATTTTCAATATTCGAAACAATGTTGTTCATCGCTTTAGTAACTGTCTCTTCGTATTTCCAATCGTTTGATTTCTGTAATAATCAATAAATTTTATTATCAAATGTCAGAATTTTCCCTTGATCTCTTCAAATAAAAGTACCTTATTTTCCAAGAAAGCAATTACTGTGTATGCAGTCAAAGCGATTCCCTTGCTTGATCCACCTTGCATGTCTTGATGTATAACTCGTCCAAATTCTGGAAAGCTTCCATCAGCCGCTTGTACATCACAGAGAAATTTCAAAGCATCGTCAATCACTTTGCTTTCCACGTCAATGTAGTCTTCTGCTTGTTTGAATGATTTCACAACGAAAGCCGTCAGCCAAGTACTGCCCCTGCTATCGCTCTTTCCAAATGCACTGAATGAACCGTTGTCGTGGCGATAGGTCAACTCACGTTGATATCCACTCAATAAGTATTCGATAGCTTTGTCTTTGATTGCTGGATCGAGATTGCCCACAGCTTTCAAATAGTCCAAAACGACAATATTCGGAACGAAATTCAACATATTTTGCTCGCCACAGCCAGTCGGCAATCGAATGAGCTGATGCAAGTTTTGAATAGCTCCGCCAAGAAGGTCGCCAATTGCATTCACATTGATTTTCAACGAACCACGCACGGCATTCTCCGGAACATCAACACTTAGATTAGCATTAAATGTGTCCACCTCACGTAAGTCAACGAACACGGCTTTGTTGACGAATTGTGGAACACCTTCTGGATCGACCTGCAGGATTCGAACGATGGCATCGCCGGCTACGGCTGAAGTGGCTGTTACTTTCAGCGAAATTTGTCCCACCGAATTAAATTGAACGAGAAACGTTGAAGAGTGACCTGAGTTTGATTCAACTGATACGATGCGCTTTCTCGATGAATGATCGCCTTCGATATCATCCACAAACTCGAAGTCACCATTATCATTGCTCACAACCAATTCGACGGTGAGATCCGTGTTCAAATAATTGAATAAAACGACTGGAACTGCCACCACTTCGCCTCGTTTCACGGAGTAAGGAAGGGTCAATGATATGAAAAACGGTTGGAACACATTCAGCGTCTTGGGATTCTTGGTAAAACCCAAGCCAGTCTCTTGATCGACAGAGAAAGCACTAATCACCCACGATGTGATTGTATCTGGTACATTTCTTGTGATTGTAATAGTGCCATTTGGACTGTTTACATCGAGATCCTCCCAGAGCCATGTTTCTGGAAACTCACTACGAACTTTTGGCGGTTCGGTGGGCGCTTCAAGATCATCCGTTATAGATTCCGATTGTAGTTTGTCCGTTGGTAACATTGAATTCATTGGTATTATTCCCATGACGCTTGGGTTGAACGGTGCACGGTTAAATGAAAGATGGTTGGCTAACCCGCTACGAGCTACCCAATATCCAGAGAAGTCACTACAAAAGTAGAGCATGTTTTATCAATTTACATTTAAGGCAACCTATGCTTTTGGCCGGCGCAAGATAGCGGTGGCGCCTAAATAAGATGTATTAACAATTTGCGGCATTTTTAAGAACTATCAATACTTTTTGTTGTTGTTACGAATTTTGCAACAACAAGAAGTATTGATAGTTCCTAAAGTTGCCGCAGATTCTATTTAGGCGCCACCGCTATTCACTGTCACGTCAAATACATTGGTTCTTATGGCAGAGAAGCACACGTTGATTTAAGGAATGTAGGAAATCGTATTAATGATAGTTTATCCATGCACACTTATGTATCGTTATATAAGTTTATATTTTTGGAACTACCTCGATCGTAATAAATGCAACATGTTTTTCATATTTTTTCACATAAAATGTCAGATATTTCATTTATCACACTCTTGTTTCCAACAAATCTATTCAAGAAAAATTCAAATATTACGTTTATTGCAATCGAGGCGGTTCCAACTTGGGAACTTCCAAGATGTGCGCTGTTTCACTCACAGTGAATTTTATTCAAAAACATGCTTATCTGTGAATGAACCTTATGGCGAAAACAATTGTTTCAGAAAATATTTTTTCGAATATTTCTTCAAAAGAAAACCTACCCACTGGGGTAACCATACAAATGTCTTCGTAGTACAAATTCATCTTGTTTCGCATTGGTGAAAAGAATTGTGCTACTCTGTTCAAAAGGTTTGAAATAATCATTTATGTAACGACGCCGCGTAACAGACCATGGACCGTTCTCGGATTCATGTAGAACTTTTTGATATTCTTCCATTGCACGCAATGCCATCGCTTTGTTGAAATCGTCATTCTTCTTGAGCAGCAACACACTCTGATCTACTCCCATTAAACCAACGTAGGATTCTGGCTTGGTGATTACATCGATATTGATTTCCTTGCCTGGTTGTACCTCTTGTGCAGATAGCTTCAATTTGACGAAATTGATCATCTCCTCGTTGATTGCAACTTCGATTTTGGTGGCAACAATTTCATTGTTCTTGAAGCGATACACGATTACTGTAGCCTTTGGAACCATGTCAAAGGTGGCATTGAAGTTGAATAAAAGTGAATTTTGGTTCGGAACCGCAACTGTTTCGGCGTAAATGATTCTGCCACGGCCAATCACCTGATACGTGAAATTCTGTAGCAAATGCTTCGATTTCACTTCAATGAACACATCCTCATTTAGCGTTGGACTATAGAAGAGTTGACGACAAATTGCAGAATAAGAGGAAACATCAAAACATGTTGATAAATACCATTTCATAGTTGAAAGTTTTACCGTTTTGACACCACCTTTGCTTCGAGTTCAGATAGTTCAATACTTTTACGAGGATAGAGGTGGCCTAAATATTCTTCTTCGTCTAAATATTTAACCTGCAAGATAAAACCATTTGAAGAAAAAAAAAATTTCAAATATTATTTTATTGAATCAAATCGGGTCATGATCAAATTAAAAAAACTCATTTTTTGGGGAATGCATACCTCTAAAGCGAAGGATTGTTCGTTTGCTTCTGTTGGTATTGAGATATCCGCAATGCCTTTTTCATTCAACTCAAATGTGTAATCACCGTCTTGATTATCATAAAAGGAAAAATCAAGTCGTTTTTGAATATGAATCCATTTAGTCTGTTCATTCATCAAAACTGGTGAACCATCCTGATAACTGACACCAATCTATACGAAACATTCGAATATTATAGTTGGAATAGATTTGTTTCATCGTTGAAATGAAGAAAAATTCACAAAAATTAACAAAATTTTCAATTTGATTTACCGAAAAATTCACTGGCGATCCTTGACTGAATTCTTTGATCAATCCAATTGGATTGAACTTGTGGCGATTTTGATGGATGGTTATAGTCTTCGACGCGGTTTGATTACGATCAGTTAATTCTTCGATGACGGTGGCCCTTAGTTCATAGGTATGACTACGTTTATAGTTTGTGAATTCGACTGCAACCAAATTGAATTCAACGGTTCCTTTCCCATTGATGGGAATCGTTTTCAAGACACTGTCTGAATTTTTCCAATACGAATCACTCCGAGTTAGTGATACGATCGCTTCTCCTTTCACCAATTTCCCATACGTGTATTTCGATCGAATGATAGCGCGCAATTTGCCATCTTTTGCCGAAAAATCGTTCGGAGAGTCAATCGTAACATCAAAATTCGGTAGGACGTATTTGGCCACTTCGACCTCTTTGCTTTTACTCTCTTTTCCAACGTGAGCTTCGATTTTCCAGTTACCCAACATGGCCAATTCAGCCAGTTGAAATTCACTCGTGAAAACGCCTTTCTTCGGTGTCACTTTCAGCCATTGCTTGATGCGATTCTTTTCTGGATCGGTGATATGAATGCTGAGCTGGTTGTCTGGCGTTAGTGTAACTGGTTTCAGCTCACGATCGAGTACCAAAACACGGAACTTGATCAAGTCTCCTGGCTTATAAATTGCCTTGTCGGTCTGGATGAAAATCGACACATTTTTGGTTTCAATCTTCAGTGTTCTTTCTTTTTTGAAAATGAGCCCAGATATTCCCTCAGCCACGAGCTTATAACCTTTTGACATGTCTAAGTCGCCGATTTGCAACGCTACCAATTCCGTTTGATTTGAGTCGATTGTAATTTCTTTTTCATTTTTGTATTCCAATCCATCTTGAATGCTCAAACGAAAGGTGGCTGGTGAAGCGTGATTATGTAGCGTCAACGAGACTTGATAATTCAAATGTGGACGAATGTGTTCGGGCGCAACGATTGTGTAAAAACTGTACAGAGAATGGAAATATTCCATTAATTACGTTCAAATAATTTACAAGCACATTTCACACTCAGTTTTGCTCAGTTTTATTGATAAACTGTTTTTCAAATTGAAATCGTTGATAAAGAAACGTCTTGCTTCGAAATAAGGGTTCGAAATTAGAAGCGGTCAACAAATTCTTATCGCATCAGTCGTATGGATTGATGAATCACTTGGCATTCGTTCGATCATCAATGTGTTAACCCTACGGTAAGGTTGAAATTTACACCAAGAAGGTTCGTTGATCAAATTGTCCACTGTAGATTTTCCCTGTCGTTTCCATGGAAATAGAAAACACTTCCACAAAATATTTGCAGAAGTCAAAAAACTACATCCGTTTGCATGCGAAATTAATTTTCTTCTTGTAAAATCGTAAACTTTCAATTGGAACTGAGATGCTTTTTTGAGTTTTTGAATTTTGAACCTTGAAAAAATTATTTTTTTCTCAAAAAAATAAAAATCAACTGAACTTTAAAAAAACATCGATCATTTGGTGTATTTGTAAGAAAGCAGTTAGTACAAGTGAAAGAACACAATGCCAAATTCACGGTAAAATATTAGTAGTTTCTCACAAATTGGTTGAAGTATCAGCTATGCTTTGTTAATCACCACCCAGATGAACCATTTTTGGAGAAATCCAATGCACATTCGAGCTGAGCGGAGTTCGACGGAGATACCGTACATACGCTATAAGTGTGAGCGAAACAGCCCTCTTTGCTGTGTTTACATTTCTATTGTTCACTATGGATTTTCTATGAATGCACTGCTTCAGATATAGCGTATGTATGGCATCTGTGCCGAACTCCGCACAGCTCAGTTGTGCACTGAATTTCTCCACAAATGACTCAGATGAGAACCCAAATATCAGCTCCATACCACTCTGTTTCTTTTTCTTCTGTATTTGATTTGAATTATTCAAAGCTCAAAATTGCTGACTAAATTATTTGATCTCATTTTAAAATTTACTTTTTTCTCAACTCACCCTTCGCAATTGACACAACAAACTAACGTCGATGAAAGTACAACGAAAGCCACTAGCGGCGAGATTCGCTGCATTTTGTTCAAGTTTTAAAATGCACCAAATATTTTAGAAACAATTTTCCCACTTAAACGATACAAACTGTGTGATGTGTGAATATCAATTGAGCTGAAATCTATAATGCGAGACATTTTTATAAAAATAACCTTATCATCTGCCCACAGTTGTGCTAAAGTAAACGAAAACATTTCGTAGAAATTGATGAGTGACTTCTTGATAAAAGCAAATTGTTCTGGACTTTTTTTTCCAATCTTCTCGTATAAAATCGGTTGTTTGTAAATATCAACTCTCCTATTCGTTTTGAATTTGACAACTGATATTGAGCGCAAACACCACCTAGATAATCTAAGGCTAATGACAATACAATCAAGTAAACTCTCCTTTCTGTCAAACGTCATTCTGAAGTATAACATACGGACACTACGAACTCGCCATAGGTTCTTTAGAGGTCGCTTCGGTCCAACCGAGTTCCAATCAAATACATGTATCAGTATACAAAGCATTCCATTGTTGGTAAATATTGAGTAATATTGGAATAGTAGAAAAACCCAGCGAACTGCTTCAACCTATTTTTGTTTTCTGTTGATCAACACTGCAACGATAGAATATCTCTATATAGCAAGAGAGCATAGTGACTTTATAATCCACACGCTATAGCGAAAATAGAGATCGTTGTATGATTGAATACTGAATTCGATTCAAGGTCAATAGCTCATACAAGTTTATCAATGTATCCGTTCTGCATTCGTTCTTTGTTGTTCATGCAATGGAAAATGTGCAATCGTTTGGCAGAGTAGAAAATTGCAGCATTAAAAAAAACTTAATTGGTTTATAAAACGAGGGAGTACTGAACAAATGAAAAATGGTTGATACAACTAGCAGAATCTTTTTTTTTTATCAATTTATAGAATGCAATATAAATGTTGAAGAAACCGTTTTTATTACACATAAATCGACAATGTGCACTCGACAATATAATCATTTCCTGCAGATTTTATCAATTTTTCTCTAATAAAATTGGAATAAAATTCAATTGCTCTAGTATGATATAAATACTGGACCGTTGTACTCGAATCTAACTAAACTTCTTTCGAGTACGATGTAACAGTGATTTCGATACATTGTGATTCTCTTCATAGTGCTTCCTTTCATAGAGCTTATTTCATTGAGAGCGATTGAAAATGTATTTTTTCATTTTCATTTGTTCAATTCTCTTGCTCCAAATGAGTGAGAGTATTGACTTGATTTTAGAGCAAGTGAATATATTGAACGCAACGCATCAAGCCAACTATTACAATGTGTCGCAACTAAGAGTGACCAAATTCAGTCGAAATAAGTACGGAATGAATGCAAATTTTGAGCTATTCATCGATTTTGACGAAAATATCTATTATGAAATTCAAATTTATACGAAACGTCTTATGGGCCATGAATATACTAAGTCTCTGCTTGGATTCGATCGAAAACCATGGCCTGATTCTTTCCAAAAGTACTATAAGATTCACAAGAAAGTTATTGACAGTATGCAGAATTATTCAAATATTCCACCACTTCAAAAGGGAAATCGGTATATTTGGAAAAAGGTACACTCCATTCTCATTTTATCATTGTTTTAATTAATAGAACAGTTTTTTCAAATGATATTTTTCACAATTTTTCATGAATAAAATAAAAATGATGTATTTTTAAGGAATCTATTGGGTCAAACATTATCCACTCGAAATAGATGGATTATCGTTCCCAATAATGCAATCTGGCATGGTAAAATCTCTTGCTTTGTGGTCACTTTCTAATGGGACAGTAATCGCAGCCGTAGAAGTCATCGTGCGTTTGGATTGAGCCTATTCGAAGTAAGGAAATGGAATGGAATCTTGTTGGAAATGGATGCCTTTATTTAGAATTTTTCGATTTTTATTCGAAATAGAATACAATAAACATTCAAAAAATTATTTCCATTTGTATGTCTTTTATTGTTTTTGAACACTGCCGAAAACCAGAATATAACTTCAAACTTATTCGCATTAATCAAATAGCAACAAATCTGTATCGGCTGTAAAACAACACCTCTTTTACTTTACAACATAATATTCGATTCCATATCAATATGGCCATTGAATCATAGTGGCGAAACGTTACGACTACGCCTACCACTACGTTTAGTAATTCTCTAAACGTTATGGTACGCGTAGTCGATATGTTTCACTTCTTTGCATAGAATGAGTCATTTTGGCAATTGCCGGAAGCCTGTGGAAGAAAGTGATCAGATTCGACAGTTTAAATTACATTTCCTGAAATGCCATCGATCCCAAACAGCTACCTAGAAATGCTGAACTGAAGTTCGGAAATGCAGTTGATGCCTGGCTTGTGGTAATTTTGATTGCGGAAATTGAAATCCAGGTGAATTGATTAGAATCATTGATGAATATTCATATCAAATCCAGTGTTTATTGGATGAACCGTTTCGAATAATATAATGAATGAAAAGAGACAGTCACAAAGTCACATTCACCTTGATAGATTAACTCATTAAGTGGCTTCCGCCTGAAAAGCAATCACCAGCCATGCATCTGTTGACTGTGCCAATTTCGGAAATCCAGGTGATTGATACTGGCTTGAATGTTATTTGTTCATGCAATTGTTATATTATCCGACTTCACTGAACCATTTCAACCGTGTATTCCAAACTTTATTGGCACAATAAATGTTATAGTTTACAATAAAAGCCAATAAACTTGTATTTACGCATGGATGCTCTCGATAATAACATATTGGTATAAAAGCGAGTGATGTTAGAACTTTTTGGATCAAAAGAGTTTCGTTCTTTGCTGTGTTTCAACTTTATCGAAATGTATTGCAGTGTGATGAGACAAGTTCAATTGTTTCGATCGGAAATTATGCGAATTAACTTACCAGTTAGTTAGTGGCAAAAAGCAATGTCAACTCTTCCCTATTGTCCTATTGACAATCATCACTCAGTCATTGCTCTCCTTATTAATATTCCCATCACATTGTGATAGCCAAGCAGTTGTGAATTTGAAATTCAAATAAAGCCTTAGAGTCTACAGTAAACTATGCAGTAATAACCATGACCTCTATTACTGCTGTATACAGTAATGCATTTGTCAATGAATAAATGGAAATGTTCAAGGGAAGAACATTTGTTTTAAACCAAATGTTGATTCCAAACAATTAGCTACGCGCTTTGACCAACTATTATTTACAAAATTGAACCAAATAAATGGAAACCTTCACGAAATTTGTACACATTTGAAAGAAAAACCAATAAAATATTATTAATTAAAAATTAAGTTGAAATGCAGCGCACGATATGGCGTTGAATATGTTATGTGCGGGGAAGTAAAGGAGTTTTACCATAAAATCAGTTTGGCGTTTGAACAATGATGCTTGAACAATCGTAGAATAGTTTTAACTTTTGAATTAATCGGTGAATTGAATTCATTCTGTTTTGAATGAAGGTTCAATACAACAGTTTACTTGAATTTTTTCCACAACAGATTCCATTGATGGCATTTATTAATAATAATTGACGTTTTAATTCAGAAAATAATCTAAATCTTCTCTATGATTTTTTTTTGGTATTCATATCACAATACGGAAACGAACTGACTGAATGATTTTAATTAAACGCGACCGCAGCGATTGCAAAATGAAATCTATTTGTAAACTGGATTTATCAGCTGAATTTTTACTCTATCAATTAAGTAACTGTCCCGAAGCGAACTGAGAATATCAGTTTCATTTTAAACTTTGACAAAAATGTGGCATAATCAATTAAGAGAGATTTTCATTGCCATTGCCATTGCATCAAATAGTTCGATTCGCATGGCTTAAAAAAGTGTCGAGCGCAGCATGGCACTGTTATTCTTATAAATAAATTCGAGCTGTAAACATCATCGAATTTTTTGATGCGAAATCAACTACGTTACTAAAATGAATGAGTATTTTTTTGTACTATCAATAAAAACATATTCGAAAAGTGATACACAAAGCAGCTAAGTAAAATTGATTTGATGAAAATAGAAATAAATGCAAAAATATGATTTCATTCAGTTCACGAGTTTTCTGTGTTAAAATAGTTTATCACAGTTGATTGAACGTTAGTGTAAAATTTTGACGTTTTTGCGGAAGTATACGGTGTGAATAACATCAAAAGAACAAAAATAATAACAAAATGTCAATCTCATGTGAAATTGTGTTTGTGCGAAATCCCACCAAAGTATTTTACTTGGGTCAACCTTTACGTGGATACGTTCATTTGGCAATGAAAAATCAACAAGATGTTCATGGCATTCATGTTCAACTCAGTGGTGTAGCAGTCGCCAATTGGAAAATCGGTCGTGCTATTCGCCGGTGTACAGAGGATTGCTTGAATCATCAAACGAGTATTATAGGTGTGAACACTGAACACTGTGAAGTTTAGCGTTGTTTTGAATAATTAAAAAATTAACAAATAAAATGCATTTTCAAGGAGAATCGCGTTTAGTTGTTCGAAAATATAAACTTCCATTTCAATTTCTGTTACCGGCACAATTGCCATCATCATTCGAAGGGGAATTTGGTTTCATTCGGTACATGGTTACAGTTTTAATAGAAATTCCATTCGAGCCGAGCAAAGTGCTGGAAGAATAAGTGACAATTCTTAGGACGATCAACTTGAATGACGCAGACTTACAGGTATTCTTGGATCAATCACCCAATCAAGAATTTTGTTTTTGAATTATTTTTTTTTCTCAGCGGAAAGTGTCAGTGAGTGATGGGTTCAATCCATACTTCGTGTTGTCGTGGCTACCTTGGTTTCCAGTGAAAATAGATGCGCATGTTGAACCGGGAACATATGCACCGGGAATGTTTATTGATGTGGGTGTCAATGTCACCAATAAAAGCTTTCGGAGCATACGGAATTTCATTGTGCAGCTGATCAAGGTTCCATTAATTAATAAATTGGCACTTCCATTTAGGGACTTTTCTCGTCTTATTCATTCTATTTATGTGTTTATCTCGAATTCGTTGCATTTTTCATAGTTATTTCATTCTTATTTACCCAGGAAGTGACATATTTCTCGTACGATCACACGCGTAAGACGAAATCGATTTTAATTCTGTGTGAAACCGAAATACGTGGGTGTGGTCAAAATCAAAAGTACCCCATCTGTTTGGGCTGTCAAGTTATTGTTCCGCAAACGTCGCCTTCAGATAATTCCAGTGTCATTATTAAAGTTCGTCATTTTATTCGGGTATGTAACCGATTTATTTATAGAATTCATGAGATAACCCGTAGCTGCGCAACTAGCGATTTAATACAGCTGGAGCCATCTGGAATTTCTGTGTACAGTGTACCGAACTACACAGAATGTGTGTGATTTGTTGTTGTAAAGAATAAAAACAGGGCAAAGTAAACGTTAAACGTGACCACAGAGTGGACCTGTTGCGCAGCTACGAGATAACCTCTGACAATGAAAGCTATTTCATTCATTTTAACGAAGTTTTCTATCTCATTTGATACGCATTTCGTTAATTTTCTCCCTTTAACAGGTAACAGCGTCAATGGGCAAGAATTATAAACCGATGCTTGAGCTACCAGTTACCATTGTTCCTATTTCAAGTTACCAGCCAAAAATGCTCCAAATCTAATGTTCAAATTGCTTTAAGAAATAAAGAAAATTTCTCATCAACTCTCTCACTTTTTGTAATATCATTTGGCATCCTTTTGGTTTAGAGATTTTAAATCAAGTCTAGATCCTGTTCAATTATTGTCAAGGTACTCATTTCAGCGACAGTTATCGCACATATCTGTTAGAATAAATAATTTTTTTTTCAAGATTTACTCAAAACTTGAAAATATCCTCTACTCTTTCCAATACAAAGTCTGTGAAACACATACTCTCAATCTAATCCATAGATTTGTTGGCCGTAATTTATTTCCAAAAATCCTTAGTACCTTCCTCAACTCTTCTCTCGCAATCGATCAACCGATTTTAGACGCATCTCTCGGCGAATAGCCCAAGTTCAATACTTATTTTCACCACAGAACCACGAGCTAGTAGTACAGTAAATCAAACGAGTAGTTTAGTATTCGAAACAGCAAGCCAGTTCACTTTGTTTGTGAATCGTTATCTATAGGGTAAGATTATGGCATATTCTAGAACTTCAAATGTTTTTATATATGAGTTGAATCGCAATACTCATTTGTTTACTCGTTATCAACTGTTTTTATCGTAGAGCTTGAAAATGATTCACTGGTGGCTAAAACGAAAAAAGTGGGATTCATTGACATTTCAAACAGAACTCAGCCTGAGTGAGTGTTTTCAAGATTTCTGGTAAAAAAGAAAAAGTACGAAGAGAGGGAAAGGAAGAAAAAGAAGAATAAGTAAAGATAAATAAAAAAAACTGAATCAAGTCAAATAAACAAAACAAAAGATTCAGCCGCAAGGCGATACAAACTCACGAAGTGTTTGTTGTTCAAACCAAAAAATTTGAATAAACGAATCTGTTATTAACAGATGAACAAACGTCATCATTTTATTTTCATTCAGCCGCCTTTTATTTTGATTTAAAAAGAATTAATTTGCAATTAACGTTGATTTTCTGAAGCAGTAACAATTGTGACTGGCACTTCGATGACCGGGCGGCATTTCTTTCTCATTAACGCTGTTATCTGTTCAAATGCAAATCAAGAATGTAAAAAAAATGAAGAAAAAAATCAGTATGAAAATGATCTTAGCTCAAAAAATTCCAAAAAAAGCTCAAAATACCCGAATGAAATGTCGAATTTTGATAACTTTACTAATTAAATTGGTGGCAGATGTTGGTGGCACTTCAATAAAGCACCCAAAACAAACGGTATATTTGTGATTCTGAAGGCATCCGCGCAGTTTAACTTCTTTCAATATTTCAATTGACTGAAGGACAGGCACATAAGTCACTTCCTACAAAAGAAAATGTCATTTTCAATTCTTGTTCATTGCGCGTGAACTTCATAGTATGAAATGAACCAAGTAAAAACAACTTTGAATGCAACACCTTACCTTGATTAATTGCGCTTCAAAGCCGTGTATTTTGCAGAAACTTCTGTTGGTGACATTGATTTCGAGTTCAATATTTGAACCGGGAGCATATGCCGTGTGATCGATGTAAGCATCAATTTTAAGCGGAAACCAAGGCAAACAAGAACATACAAAATATGGATTAAATCTGCCCGTCACAGCCACTTGTCGCTAATTGATAGAAAAAAATGATCTGAAAACCTTTGAAATTCAACATTTTCATGAATTTACCTGCAGCTCTGTGTCTTTTAAGTCCGTCAATCGAAGAATGATAATACGTTTTTCAAATTCTTTGCGTGGAATTTTCGGAATGTCCACAGAAACCGTCACCATATATCGAATGAAACCATATTCACCTTCATAAGACGATGGAAGTTGTGTGGGGATTTTAAATTGAAATGGAAATTCATGAGTTCCAGCTGCCAAACGTGTATCACCGATTATCTCCAGGCGATCATTCAAACAATCTTCTCCGAAATTATCCGCTTTGCAAATTGTTATTGCGGCACCATTGATTTTCACAAAAATTCCACGAACATATTTATCATTTTTCAATGTTATTCGAATCGATCCGTGTAATGATTGGCCCGTGTAGAAAATTCGCTTTGGATTTTTGTCAAACAAAATCTCACATAAAATTCCCATTTTCGGAGGGAATGAAAATAAATGACGATGCAAAGTTTGAATCGACGAATCGAGGATATAAAATTACACTAATTTAATAAATGACCAAAAGAAATGAATATTTAATATTAACCAAAAAGTAAAGCAACAAATGGTTCAATCGTTGAAAAAAGCCAATTCCGTTTTACGCTGACAAAATTTCACACACACAAAAAAACTGTATTCACAAGCCAGCGCAAACGATTCCCACACATTTGGTTGCGCGATAAGTTGTTACTTTGTTCAAGTCTGAAATGTAACTGTGCTGCTGACTACTGCGCTATTTCAACATTCAATTGATAACCGATGTCGTGCACTAATTAATAGAACCAATACATTTATTGAATGATGAGGTTAAACACATTGGTTTGACGGTTGGAAAAATGAACTGTATTGTATTGATATTTTTAATGATTGCCATGCCGTCGCTGACCCACTGCCGTTGTTATTATAAAACAATGCGAGATTAAATGCGATATCGACGCGCGCGCGCCCGCTTCGTGTTCTGTAGTAGGCTGATTCGTTCATTAAACGGATGCTGTGTGAAATAAAATATGTTCATTCTGAGAGTAGAGTGCGTGTATATTTGGGTAGTACGGTAGTAATCGCGTCGACTTCATTTCTCAGCACAAAACGAGAAAGCAAAATATATACAAAGTCTCAAAGTCACCACTTATCGCTACAACGTCCGATTATTTGTATTTTTAATGGAATTTATTCTTGACTTTTTTTCTTCACTTTGAAATTTTTGTTGCTCATAAAATGATTAACAGGCTCTCTTACAAATTGTCACTGTCTTACTGGTGCGCAAATTCGAATCATCTATTGAGTCATGAAAGTAAAATTAAGCCGATGCCAATGCCCTCATTCCAGAGAGTACATGAATGTAATTCAAATCGATTTGTGTTGAAATTGAATCTAAACAGTGCGCCAAGTTTGAAATTCAGCGGTGTTCATCGAATTATTCGACAAATGCATGGGAGTCAGAGAGTCTCTGACTCAGAGACTTATCGTTGTTCAGGCTGTATTCAGTCTATTGCGAGACGACCGCTAGTATCATCTTTGAAATCGATGTCTCAATATGTAATCGTCGTGTATGTTGAATTGTTGAAATCAACATTAGGTATTATTTCTTTCGCTTGATCTGAAATCCGTAGAGGATGCATCTATAAAATGTATGAACACAATTGGCTTTGATAAAAGCCCAAAATTTGTTCCATCATGGAAGTTTCATATTGTGTTCACTTGGGATAAAATGTACCTTAATTGAGATAATTTTCTTCGAAATTTTCAGAGAAAAATCCAAATGAGTCGAAGATTTGATCATTTCGGTGAGTTAATTCGGTACAAAGCTAATCAGAATTGGTGAACAAGTTTACAGTGGCTCCAAAATGTTGGAATGGAAAAAAAACCATGTCGTTAAATCAAACGGAAAATAAACGGTTCCGTATCGAACCACTTTGTTTTGAAAATGCGCGTTGCACGAGCCAATTCAAAGAGGATGTAATATGGACTATGGTTTAATACCACACACTCGCATGGACGACACGTGCCGTTTTTAATTGTCACTGAATTTTCAGCCTAGTGTTACATTGTACCAACTGTTCGAGGTTGCATTACATTGTTTCAATATACATTGTATATCATAGATGGAGAATGCATAATGCATTCCAGTTGACATAATGTATCCGCTTATTTCCGGGAACGTGAACGGATGAAAATCGGCCCATACGTTATTAAAAGATAAGAACTTATTCTAATACACAATATAAAAATAAACAACAAATGCATACAAAAGTGGAAAAGTACTAAGATGATATTCGCGCATTGAAATTACATTTACCATTCAGTTTGTCAATGGAATTTGAAGCGAGCAGACGCAAAATGAAAAGGAGCATTGGTTTAATACTGGTTTTGCACTTCTTAAGCGCAATCGATTTTTCGTATTCAAAAATCGTAAATTGTACTTTTATCGATGGTAAAACTGATTCGGTGGAATTAAATTGCAAAAGTGATTTTAGCCTCTTTAGCCCTTATCTTCGTCGTGCTTACGGCATTGATTCTGATGAAGAAGACTACGCAACATTCCATGAAGATACTTCGATTCGAAACGGTGAATGCTATTCCGATCTGTTCAACAGTGAATCAAAAGAGAAAAATCGCCTCAACGTTAAACTATTGAAAGCGACCACTAATTGTGGACCGAGTGAACTTTTGAGTGATCAATTTCAGAATATTCGTGAACTGGATAACTCATATGATTCAAACTTTATGCGTTTTCAATTGTTCAAAGGATTGTGGAAATGGAATGCATCACACAGTTATATACCATTTTTCGATTTGTCGAGTATGTATTACGTGCCAAATTTGAACGAAATTGACCTATCCTACAACAACATTAAGCAAATTTTTGGAGGAATCATCAAAAACACACAATTGTCCGTAGTTAATTTGTCTCATAATGAATTGGGACCCTTGGCGGAAACTACTTTTGGAGGAATGACAAAGCTGAAAGTATTGGACTTAAGTTACAACAAAATAGCCTACATTCAATTGAATTTATTTCAAAGTAACACCAATTTGGAAGTGCTGCGCCTTGATAATAATCCAATGAAGGTATTCGATTGTCATTTGCTTTCACCGATGAAGAATCTAGCATCGTTATCTGTGACATTGGACAAAATTGAGCAAATCGATTTGAATTGCAAGGGATGCACCATTGGCCTAGCTCCAGACAGCATAAATGACACTATTATTCGTTTGACGGGAGTCAAAAATGTGTTACGCTTCAACAAGGACTATTTCAAAAAGTTGACCTATTTTATGATGGCTGAGAGTGAAACCGAAAATATTTCGCAGATAATTGAACTGCTGCCGTCATCCTTACAACTATTGGGCATTGGATCAAGCAAATTGAACGAACAGAATGTCAACATTATCGAAAGATTCAACAAGTTGGAACAACTCATATTGATGCATTCAAATATAACCGATTTGGAGCCAAACATATTCTCGCATCAAATCGAATCTCTGAAATTGCTCGACCTTTCGAATAATCATTTGAGAATAAATAATCCAACGGCTCTATTTGCACCATTGAAAAATTTGCTCACGTTTGTAATTTCAAACGCTCATCTCGAAAATATCCATGAGGTTCTACAGGCAATTACACCATCCGTTATCCATTTGGATGTATCCTTCAACTATGTGGGAAAATTGGACGTCAAAACATTTCAACGTTTCACCAATTTGCAATTTCTCAATTTGAGCCACACAAATCTATCGAACTTTGGATTCAACACATTTTATCATCAAACCAAATTGCGTTCGCTCGATCTTTCTTATAATCAACTCAAGAAAGTGGATTTCACTCTGTTTGTTCGCAGTTTTCTCGATCTCACTCATTTGTACTTGGAAGGCAACAATTTATCAGAGATCAAAACTATAACTGCAGTGGTTTTTCCAAAGCTTTCTATATTGGCTGTATCGAAAAATCAATTGTCCTGTCATGATTTAGCGGCATTTCTGCATCAATGGAAAGATTTGCATGTAATTGGCAATCCATCGAATCAAGCACACATGAATGGCGTCGACTGTGATCCAAATGCTGCTGAGAATACATCAAAAATGACTGAATTGACAAATGGCGTACACATTTTGACGCCATCTAAACACGAAGTCATTGTAACACACACCGAGTCGCACATAACTAAATATTCGGTATTGTTTTTGTGCGTGATGTGCTTCGGGTATTTGGTGGTGAAATCAAAAATTATTCCACGAATCAAAGAGGAACTAGCGAAGAATCCACTTGCAACCAATGTAAGGTGTCAACCAGCCACATCGACGTTAGTACTTATGGAGCAAGAAAATTTATGAAAATGGAAATGGAACAACAACGGCACCGAATGACAGAATATGACGATTCAAAGGAGTATTTTTTCAATCTTCCAATTTTTCACGTGCTAACATCATTGAGAAATCCTTTTAAATCCACAATTTTATTAAAATCAATTGAATTGGCAGTTTGACTAATGAAATTATATGAACATTGTAATGTATTGGCTGCTGAAATAAAATGAATGCAGTTTGATTCCTTAACTAGACTTACTACGTTTGAATGCAGGTCAAACAATGCGAGATTAAGCATTTGCAACGGCCTCATCGTCGTTGATTTTGTATTCAGTTTATTTCTAGATGCCAACATCTTTGAAATCAATGCATTTTTATGTGATCAATACGAAATCATATACCAAATGCATCTTAATTGACATTATTTTCATTGAAATACTTGTAAAAACTGTCGAAATGAGTCGAAGATTTTATCATTTCGGTGAGTTGGATTCGACACAAGGCCACCAGAATTTGTGAACCCAATAGCTCCAAATTGGAATAGAAAAAACCGTGTCGTTAAATTAAATGAAAAATGAATGGTTTTGTATCGAACCACTTTGTGTTGAAAATACGCGTTGCACGAGCTCAATTGAAGGCGGATGTAATACATGGACCCTTATGATTTAATACACGAGTTGTGTTTCCATCGCAAATAAATATTCAGCCGAGTAAATGTTCGATTGCGATAAATTTTTTGAATACACAATTTATATCATACATGATGAATGCAAAGTGCCTTTCAGTTGACCTGATATTTCCGCTTATTTCTCCAAACGCAAACGGATGAAGTTTGGACCATGTCTTATCAAAAGATAAACATTTCTTTCTTGTATACACTCAATCTAAAAACAAATGAATGCGTGAGCGCAAAACAAAACAACTTGAATTCGAAATGTTTTGATAATTTTGTATGGAGACTGTGCTAGCGCGCATTCAAATGACAAATACATACGAAAGCGGAAAAGAACTGAGATAATACTCCCGAATGCGTCAATGTTCAAAAGTATCATTGTTCAGTTCGTCAATAGAAATTGAAGCAAGCGGACGCAAAATGAAAAGGAGCATTGGTTTAATACTGGTTTGGCACTTCTTGAGCGCAATCGATTTTTCGTATTCAAAAATCGTGAATTGTAGTTATATCAATGGTAAAACTGATTCGGTGGAACTAAGTTGCAAAAGTGATTTTAGCCTACGCGGGTTTTATAATCGTGCTTACGACATTGATTCTGATGAAGAAGACTACGCACCATTCCATGAAGATACTTCGATTCGAAACGGTGAATGCTATTCCGATCTGTTCAACAGTGAATCAAAAGAGGAAAATCGCCTCAACGTTAAACTATTGAAAGTGTCCGCTCATTGTGGACAAAGTAAAAGTTTGAGTGATCAATTTCCGAATATCCGTGAACTGGATATCTCATCCAATTCAAATCTAGACCGTCTTCAATCGTTCAAAAATTTGGACAAGGTGAATGCATCGCACAATAGAATGAAGTCATTGTCTTTGTTTAATTTTAATAGTCTACCGAGCTTGTATGAAGTGGATTATTCCTATAATGGTATCGAGCTAATTTATGGAAAAATTGATGAAAATGCATTGATTGCTATAGTTAACATTTCGCATAACGAATTGGAATCCTTCCAAGAAGATGATTTTGGAACAATGACAAAGCTGAAAGTATTGGACTTAAGTTACAACAAAATAGCCTACATTCAATTGAATTTATTTCAAAGTAACACCAATTTGGAAGTGCTGCGCCTTGATAATAATCCAATGAAGGTATTCGATTGTCATTTCCTTTCACCGATGAAGAATCTAGCATCCGTGACTATGACATTGGACAAAATTGAGCAAATCGATTTGAATTGCAAGGGATGCACCATTGGCCTAGTCCCAGACAACATAAATGAAACTATTATTCGTTTGGCGGGAGTCAAAAATGTGTTACGCTTCAATAATGACTATTTCAAAAAGTTGGCCTATTTTATGATGGCTGAGAGTGAAACCGAAAATATTTCGCAGATAATTGAACTGCTGCCGTCATCCTTACAACTATTGGGAATTGGATCAAGCAAATTGAACGAACAGAATGTCAACATCATCGAAAGATTCAACAAGTTGGAACAACTCATTTTGATGCATTCAAATATGACCGATTTGGAGCCAAATATATTCTCGCATCAAAGCGAATCTCTAAAATTGCTCGACCTTTCGAATAATCATTTGAGAATAAATAATCCAACGGCAATATTTGCACCATTGAAAAATTTGCACACGTTTGTAATTTCAAACGCTCATCTCGAAAATATCCATGAAGTTCTACAGGCAATTACACCATCCGTTATCCATTTGGATGTATCCTTCAACTATGTGGGAAAATTGGACGTCACAACATTTCAACGTTTCACCAATTTGCAATTTCTCAATTTGAGCCACACAAATCTATCGAACTTTGGATTCAACACATTTTATCATCAAACCAAATTGCGTTCGCTCGATCTTTCTTATAATCAACTCAAGAAAGTTGATTTCACTCTGTTTGTTCGCAGTTTTCTTGATCTCACTCATTTGTACTTGGAAGGCAACAATTTATCAGAGATCAAAACTATAACTGCAGTTGTTTTTCCGAAGCTCTCGACGTTGGCTGTATCGAAAAATCAACTGTCCTGTCATGATTTAGCGGCATTTCTGCATCAATGGAAAGATTTAAAAGTCATTGGCAATCCAACGAATCAAACAAATATTAATGGCATCGACTGCGATCCAAATGCTGCAGAGGAAACAACGAAAAAGATGGAAAAGGTGAATGGCGTACACATTTTGACGCCATCTAAACAAGAAATCATTGTAACACACACCGAGTCGCACATAACTAAATATTCGGTATTGTTTTTATGCGTGATTTGCTGCGGATATTTGGTGGTGAAATCAAAACTTATTCCACGAATCAGGGAGAAACTGGCAAAGAATCCACTTGCAACCAATGGAAGGTGTCAACCAGCCACATCGACATTAGTACTTATGGAGCAAGAAAACTTATGAAAATGGAAATGGAACAACAACGCTTCAGAATGACAGAATATGATGATTCAAAGGAGTATTTTTTTCAATCTTCCAATTTTTTACGTGCTAACATCATTGAGAAATCCTTTTAAACAGAGGTTGGTTACAGATAAATTTATTTATATAAATTCCAAATATCAAATAAATTTATCCGATATTTTTCATGCGTTGTGTTGTTCTGACGCATTTGCAGTACATAAACGAGACATCGGCTGTTGTATTGGCAGCCAGCTATTCATCGCAGGAATGAGATTTTTGTCTTGTTCATTTACCGACATTCGTCAACAAGTCTGCCACTGTGTCACTACATAGCATTATAGGCCATAAGAAATGTGTATAGACGAAAATTTTCGCCATTTAGTTTTACATTGCCAATACATTAGTCATAGAGATTTTTGTTTTGTTTATTTTTTGTTGTTTGTAAACGAATCTGCATATCTTTTTTGCATTGCCACTGTAAATAGTAAAAAAATGTGTTTTGATACGTCACCTAGAGCACAAGCAGACCGATGTATGATAATAAAAATTTGTGAAACAATTTTTTTTCAGTGACAATAAATTTTCTTTGAAGTAAGAAACGTTTAGACGGAGTATTTATTCAAACGCATTTGTAATGAAGAAAAAATGAAAAATCTATTGAGACTTAGAGAAGACTTTGTACAGTAAATGTCTAGACTTTTAAAATAATTTGAATGCTTTTCATTCGAGCGTATGTAATAATTGAATGAAATGAAAGACAACAGAACTTTGAAAAAAGTTGAAATGATGTCACCCTCCTCTGGAATCAACACTCAGAAGTACGGATATCATTTTGTTTGTGTCGCAATAGAGAATGTTTGCTACGGTTGATTCTAAAGTGGTCAACGCTATCAAGTTCACACAGACGAATTTTTAGAACAATTTAAATGAATTTCATTCATCATGTCGCATACAATTAGTAAAATCAATTGAAATAAGGCCCAATAATTTACTTTCAAGAAGAACGGGGCTGGAACTCTAAGACATTCCACCAAAATCGTGCGGAATTATTTTTTTTGTACGTAAGACCTATATTGGAGTGAAAGAGAGAGATTCCACTAATTTTCTGGATATCACCGGAATTATTAAGATTTTCAAGGAAAAGTAATAGTTATCGGAATAATTCCGGTGATATCCAGAAATTTAGTGGAATCTCTCTCTTTCACTCCAATATGGTCTTATGTACGAAAAAAATAATTCCGAACGATTTTGGTGGAATGACTTAGAATTCCAGCCCGGATCAATTGGTTTTCCAATTTCAAATTATTTTTCAATTTATGAAACATGTGAGAAAGTTCGGATATTTTCCACTCACATCATAGGCTTAAAAATGCTTTATAAAGCCATGTAACAAAGAAATGTCCGTTAGTATACTTAATATTGAAGTAGAGAAAGGTTAAAATGTCAGCGCCAAAGGTATTGAAAGAGTGTCAACGTTTACTCAGAGTGACGCAGTTATGTAAAAAGAGTCCCGTCCGAATCGGTTGGCTCGAATTGCCGTTAACTCTGTTGCAAATTGTGTTTTTACTTCCATTTATTGCGTTTGTACCGTATGTGATTTGGTTTTGTGTTGAGAAGGAATTCAAATTAAATAAAATCGCTGGAGCAATGCATCTATGTATAGGCGCAACTCAACTCCTTCTTATCTACCTTGGTCTTGCAATGGAAAACTCAAACATCATCAATCACATGACTGAATTGCAACGAATTGTCGATCAACGTAAGTGAATAAATCAACAATAAATTATGTCATTTTCAGTCAAATTAATGATAAAAGTTTCGAATGTTGAACGATCGTCAATAATTTTTGACACTACATCATTCACTACAGGATGTGAAGATTCGCCTGAATCCGTGGAAATATATGAGAAGATTGAAAAACGTAACTCGAAACAGTGCAGTTTCATTCTTAAAGCAACATTTCAAATGGAGATGGGGCTGTTTATCTTGTATACTCTACCGCCAATTGGTTATGCACTCTTTCAGTTCCCATCGCCCAGATGGTGGCTATTGCCGTTTCCTGCTACAGACAGGTGATTCAAACATTTCAACTCTCATTATTCAATTACCAATTTTTAACTGTATTGATCTCCACAATGATGGAAACTTCTTTTTTTTTCAAAACAATTTTTTTCTGATCTCGTTTCCAGTTTAATTCCCGAAAAACCAACGTATTTTATGTTCTACACAGTTTTGCTTTACCTTCAAAATATTCATATCACCTACTGCATTATATTCGTCATGTGTATTATGCTCATAATCGGACTATGCACATACAGCGATGCGTTGACTCAAGATTTGAAAGTAGTCGTTGCGAACTTAGATAAGAAGGAAAAGAACGAAAATTTAGCCATGACAATGCGGCAGACTATCGATTTGCAAAACAGCATTGTGATGTGAGTTATGAAATATATGAATATCGTCCATCAAATCAAAAATCCAATTCAAAATTTGTTTTCAACGTGTAACCCATTTTATATACTTAACGTTGACCGTTTTCACATACAAATCTACACACAGAAAATATTATTTCTCCTTCTAGGCTCAACAATAGCACACAAAACATTTTGAGTAAATCGCTTTTTGCACTCTTTGCAATATTTGTGGTGATGGTGTCATTCTCAATACTCACCCTCGATCAAGGTATTCACGATCTTAGCCCAGAAATCCTATTGGGCTTGCAAGACTTGTTGCTGCAAATTGCATTGAATTACATTGTCTGTAAATCGGCTGAAAGGCTAAACTCTATGTCTTTTGAAGTGACTAAGATTTTTTACCATTCACATTGGTATCAATTACCGATCAATATGCAGAAAATGTTCATTTTTATGATTAGACAAGCTCAGACACCATTCAATTTACGTGGCTTGAACTTTTTCACGTGCTGCTTGGAACAATTCTCAAAGGTAATTGTCTGTGACATTTCTTCGTATTTTCGTAAAAGAATTTTCAACTTTTCTTCCAGCTTATTCGAACATCCATATCATACTATCTCTTGCTGCGACAATTCAGAGAGTTCAGCTAAACATTTGAATAATAAGACAACAGCATCATTTCAAATCTCAATAGATACTTCGTTTTTAAGCTCAATTTATCACTAAGTGTTGTACAAAATCAAATATGATGGAGAAAAGCATTCTATTTCTTCATTCAATTTGTTGAATAAAATCACAATAAAATTAATAGTTTCATTTCAAGTGTTTTTAGAACCACAGTTAATTTTGCAAAGTGGTTACCAGCGTCGCTTTCTTCGTATACAAAAACATGGGAAAGATTTGACGTAAGACGCCAAAACGCCTCTACGCGTGGAATGCCCGAAGCTGTCATCGTACACACATCGAACACGAACATTGTCGTTTACACAATCGCACTCACACAAATGAACGCATCGATAGGGCCTGCTCAATATATGTACGATGACTGTTTTGAGTGTCCCTCGCTAAGAGGGCTGCGTGTCGTTTTTCTTCGTTTATTAAGCGATCTTGTGGTTATAATCTACAGCGACCGTAATTTTACCTTTGTAGGCATCACCAGCTTAAAAATCTAAAACGTGCATCTGATAAACAATCAATTCAATTTTAGCGTCGGATATACTGTGACGCATTGCATGAACGATAGCGTGGACATTAGGGTGTTTTCGGTATTAAATATACCGAAAATGGTAGTTTTAGTTTGATAGAGCAGAGAATTTGGAATCGATTTCATATATTTTTGTTCGAAGTCAGTCCAAGATGCCACTTCCCACAAGCAAAACAAATGTTCGTCGAATTTTGAGGTTATATCACTATTCGCTGAAACTGATCTGATATTTTCCGCTTTTTTCGATTCAATCTCACTGCCAGAGATGAATTCTCAATGCAAACATTTATTTTCACGTAATTTTCATTGGGAAAAGTGGCCAAATAGTCGAAAATTCACACAAATTGTATTGCCTCTTTGACCAGTTCTTCAATCATAGAGAAAACACAGACAAACTCATTTTTTTTCACAAAAATTCGTTCAATGGGTTTGAAATAGACGAAAAATTATCTAAATCCACTAAAATATCCAATCGAACAAAACCAGGAAGGCCAAATTGCAGCAAAACCAAAACGTAAACAAAAACGAGCTGTCCACATGAAATCTGGGCTTCTTTGACATTTTGAAGGGCCACCAATGCACTTGTGCGAATGAATCACAGTCAATTCGCACACAGTGATTCGCGCAGATGTATTTTGGTCTTGTCAAACATCAAACTAAGCCCGAATTTCATAATGACAGCTCGTTTTTGTTTACGTTTTGGTTTTGCTGCAATTTGGCCTTCCTGGTTTTGTTCGATTGGATATTTTAGTAGATTTAGATAATTTTTCGTCTATTTCAAACCCATTGAATGAATTTTTGTGAAAAAAATGAGTTTGTCTGTGTTTTTTCTATGATTGAAGAACTGGTCAAAGAGGCAATACAATTTCTGTGAATTTTTGACTATTTGGCCACTCTTTCCAATGAAAATTACGTGAAAATAAATGTTTGCATTGAGAATTCATCTCTGGCAGTGAGATTGAATCGAAAAAAGTGGAACAGGGCTTTTGTTGTAATCACGGTTTAAAATCCTCGAAAAAATTATTTTGAAGTGTCACTTTTGCATAAAACGTTTTCAACATTCACATTTAACAACGAATATTCACAGCAGCACATATGAGTAGTTTGGAGCGAAAATGTTATACAAAAAAGTTGAGCGGAAAAATGTCGATGATGAATGGGCGGAAAAGTGATAGCTATATAGTAAACTGTATAGTAAACTATAGTGAACTATATAGCTATCTCTTTTCATTTGACATTTTTCCTCTCAACTTTTCTGTATAACATTTTCGCTCCAAACTACTCATATATGTCCTGTACTTAGCCACAAAAAAAAGTTATCCAGCACCATAAATCAGTAGAAATTTGGAATGCTAAATTTTAACGATTAGCCAATTCTCTAAAAAGCAAATAGTAGGAGCAAGATGATTTCAACAGCTGTAGAAAAAAAAAATCATATTAGGATTGCTATAGAACAATGGAGTAATTATAATACATATGATTCCTGATTCGTCGCATACTAAAAACGGACTCACATTCCCAAAAACTTCCAAAGTGCAGTAAACCATTCCAAATCCATTGAACTTTGATGGCGTTTGTGAACGATTGATGATCGGGATCAACCATTTCTGTTGATTCAGTGGATAATAGTACCAATTTGATTCAAAAGCAACATTACCGACCGAGCCCATGTTGTCCGTTGCAGAGTTTGCAAAATAGCAATATATTGAACACCACATCAGCGGTGCAGTCAGATGTGCAAAGTGAGAAAACATTGTCGAAAGGACAAGATCCGACTGAAGAAAATTAAAAAAAAAAGCATATTTGAATCGTTCATTTTTATGAAAATCCAAGGTTAATGCGAAAATCATTACATGTTCGATGTTAAAAGCTCCAAAAGCGATGTATATACAATTGGTAGGCAAAAAAAAGAATATTGCGCCGGTATTTATGTCACTGGCCAAGTCGAAAACCCTAATAACATTAAAAACAATTGTGAATTTCTTCGACACAGAAAAAAAAACAAATTCATTACGAAAGATTGTCTGAATCAACTTACTCTACGGCTCGAAGATGCATCTTAATCGACTTGATGAATTTTTTAATGAATCTTTGTTGAATTTTCACTGCTTCACCTGACCTTTTCGCCTTCAATATGAGCTCGTTATCGTCATGAATGGATTGAGTTAAAAATACGAAATGGTGACAAATCGCAACGATATAAAGGCAACAGCAGCAAAAAAACGATGGTAATAAAACAAATACCAAGTCGTAGGCAAAAATGCAATTCATTTCGATGAACAATGCTAAATAATAGCCCCAAATTGGTTCCAAAGGAAATGGAAATGCCATTTCCATTGGAAAACTCCATGCAGACGTATCAGTTTTTCCAATTAAAATATAGACGATGGAACTGGTACAGTAGAGCGTAATGTATAACACTTGGCGGATAAGAACAAAATAAATGATATTTTTGGTGTATTTACGGCACTGCGATTCGGCATTCCAATAAATATCGGACACTTCGATGCCATTGTCTAAAAGTAAGAAGTTATTGGAATGGAATTTGCGTACGATTAGTGAATTCTTTTGGAAGCATACTTGAATCCTAACCTTCGTCCACAGTTTCCTGTAGTTTTAGCACCAACCTCTTCATCTTCTTCATATTCAGTCCAACACTGAAATACATTCCAAGCCATTGAAGACAACCCACAGTAACATAGCAAAAGTTCATTATATCTTCATATTCACTAGATGCATCATGCGCATAGTATATTGCGCACGAAACGAAGATTGTGACTATTGCCGCTGAAAAATAGTACGTTTTTATCGATGCTAGAAACTCATTGGTTGGTTCGGTCAAACGATCGGAGAGGAGACTAACGCGAAACATCCACTTGCGATTCAGTTCGAGTGTAGTGAATTTACCCGTCATTTTATGTTTGATTAAATTTTATTGGTTTTTATTATATCGAAATGATATAGGTGTTCTTTTCTTCCTTTTTTTTTGACCGACACAAATCAAAACCTCATTCGAAGTCACAAAGAATTTATGTTTGTTTTTTGTTGGTTTTGACCAAAGACGATTCGTCTTGAAAAATGCTCAGTGCACAAGTTCACCTCTTACTAAATACATTCCCATTGAACACTCCAGTTTAAATAGCCCGTCAATCGCGTGAAATTAATTTTTTTTTCTTCAAATCCTACAATTTAACAAATAATTATATATAAATCCTGGAAATTTATTATTTCTACTTAAATGTGATGATTAAATAAATAATCATGCAACACATTTTGTGTCACGCTCATGGTGTCATCATCATTATCATCTTGAACAGGTGAACACCATAATTGGAGACCACACCAATTTCCTACTCTACAAGTGTATAGAACAAACATTAAAATATTACTGAAATATATATTCATAAAAATATCTCCACTCATTTAATGAGTAAGTTGCATGTGGATGTGATGAAGCGAAGCAAAAGAATGGCCATTAACCCATTATTATCTGCCGATGGCCAGAATTCCGCTAAAGTTTGAGATATATGAAGAAGTATTCATGAAATAACTTTTCAAGCCACACCATGGGCTATAGCTCACTTATGAGTTAGAAAAAATGTTGACTTAAAAAATGGATATTCATTATCCATTCTTTTGATTGTTAAAATTAAATCCACAGGAGCGTGACTTCCAGCCATTCGATAGGTCGGCATATTACGCTGTACCTTAAATATGCTTGCTGCCAAGCAATGCAAACGGGCAGCCTTGGTGACTTCTCATTGCATGTTTAAATTTTGTGTTTGGTCTTATTCAGGAAAAAGACTAGGATTGAATGTCACCAAATTTAATAAATGCAGGAAAAATAATGACTAACCAATTTTTAGTCAAAATCCTTTTTTCCATAACGATATATAATGATAATTGGCCCAAAACGATTTTGTCATGGGCTGTACGCAATTGAATTGTTGTTCATTTATTTATGCATCGTTTCGGGGGTCATCGCGCTTCATCATCAGGCATTTATCTGTAAATAGAAACAATTGTTGATTAAATTCCCTTTCCGATAAATGAATAATCAACGATTGAATAGCGTACAGCCCATGAAAAAGTTATTTTAATTGGATTTATCACACACGCTATGGCAAATGCCGTAAACGATATGTATTAGAGATGATTTATAAGGCCGTTCTTACTGAATTCTTTCGGACAATTTTTTCCCAAAATAAAAATCCAATATATTCTATAATGATTTCCAGTGAATTGCCAGTATTTGTCTCAAATGTGTATGCATACCTTCCAATTTGTCCTTGCATGAGTGGAAAAACTTCCTACATAGATAACAAGCATGAAAATTTCCATTACAGTTTAGCTTTCTTCATACGTAATTTTCTTATTTTCTTCATAAAATTGGAAAAATAAATGGTCTTACCGTAGTAAGACGAACTTTTTCGCAGTGGGATCCAAATACTCTCTAAATTCAGTGATCTGTTTCACAATCAATCCAAATAATAAACAACCAAATTGATTATGTTTTAATAAAAAAATTATTTCTTAATATTAAAATGCCCTTCAAAACTAGTGATATTTAGAAATTATCGCGTCACGGCTTTTGGAAAAATGCTCAAATGTTGGATTAAAATGAATTCAAACGTTTCTTTTAACTTTCATACAAAAGTGGTATTTTCCAAGGGATTTGGAACGAAAATGTAGAAATGATACCAAAGCCGTAGAGAAATAAATATTATGTTATTCAAATAGCACTGTTATTTTATAACAAAGACTGGAGTTTGCGAGATGAAATTTCTGAATCTTTTGCAAGCTTTATGCACAAAAATTCTATTCCAAGTGGAAAAAATATTGCGAGTTGAAAATATCACCACGAACAATTGCATTTTTGACCCCATTGAGACTTCAAATACGGTCGATTGAACTGGAAATCGATTCTTCATAAAAAATTAAGTGATATATAGTTGCCAATAATCTTTATAAGGTGGTTAGTTTGTGAGCTATGACCGATTTTGTACGCAAAGTGTGACCATTTCGGAAATTTTCAATATTTTCACCTACGAATTCGAATTTGATACTGAAATCATGGGAAAATGATATAATCTTGCTCTCTAATTCTCAATATTTTGATGAAATAATAGCAGTTTGATATGATGAAAACCATGTAGGGGGGCTATTTTAGGTATCTTCCATAGAAAAGTATGAATTTTCAGGGATTTTCAAAGGTTGGTTATAGGCTAGGTTATCCTAGGCTATATCTGAAGTGGGTGAAAATCTAATGGTTTCTAAGACTAAACAAGCCCAAACTTTTGCCATCACCAGATCTCATTTATCTCGACTGGTCGTTGAGCTATCGTGTTAACAAATTACATTAAAAAATTTGCGTACAACGTACAACGTACAACGTACGACGTGGAACAGACTCATAAAACATCGCTCTAAAACCCATTTTTTCGTGTTCTACGGCCTCGAAAACGGATAGAAATCATATTTTTGGGGTGTCTTAAAATTTGGGCCAAATGCAATACTTTTACGCAGTCCACGACATGGGCCTGCGAAAAAGTAACAGGCCAAATTTATATGGGAGGTACCCGTAAATCGCTTTCGATTGGCTTCAAAATTTCAGGGATTGAGTTTGTTGGTAAAAAACTAAGATCCAGAAAGTTTCATGACGTTTGGAATATCACAAATGAGATTTCTATTGGGATTTTACTTTCATGGTTTCATAAAAAACTCATTTACCTATCTAAATCTTGTGCTGACCTGAAATCCCCATGAACAATCCACAAATATGGCCTTCGGTGCTTGATTTGAAGCTGGCTAGAAGTTTTGGATGGGCAAACTGTCGAAAAATGAGATTTCCCAAAAAACAATTCACCATAATGTGAAAGTGAAATACTGAGGGTTTCCGTAAAATGATATTCTTGCCTATTTGAACCTAAAAAATGGTCAAAAGTGCTTGCTTTTTATAACTGATTTAGATTTTTCGGACCATATTCCACAACTTTTGCCTTATTTGACTCACTGTTTAACGTGAAAAATTCTTAAATCACGCATTTGAAAATTAAATGTTGAGAATATACGAAAAATAATAATTTTGCATATTTGAACTCAAAAAACGTACAAAGTAATTGGTTTTTTTTGCTGATTTAGAATTTTTCGGTCATTTTCAACAATTTTTGACTTATTTGCAACATGGTTTTGCGTGAAAAATGCTTAAATCCCGCATTTGAAAGTTGAATCTTTAGGATTTAACAAAATTCGGGAAAATCACGATTTCAAAGCCCCATAACGCATATCGAGTGTACTCGTAAGAACAATTTTTCTTGTTTTCGACCAAATTTTATGCTTTGACTTTTTAGCTGTTTTTTTTTTGCCGTTTTCGCAAAGTTGAAAATTAAAGTATTTCCGTAAAAAACCGATCGATTTCTGCCCTATGGAAAAATTCTTTTCAGAGGTCGCTTTAGTGCTCCGATTCGTGTTTCATTTTTAGTAAACATCAACAACTACACAGATTTTACGTTGTTCCCCACACAGAGATACACAAACAACAATGCAGTGTCCACATTCATTATATCTTTCGGCATCTGTCGCTCTCTGTATCATCTATAGTGATGCGTAATACAGAAGATAAACGATAGTACAACATGATCGATTGTCTCTTTCGCACTTCAATGCAGGGCCTAAAATTTCAAAATTTAAGAACATCCCGATATTTAAAAAAAATTAAAAAACTTAGGTTTTCTGCTGTAAAATAAATGAAAATAGACTTAATTCTCCTTCTTATCATCTACGCAGTTGAATAAATATTGTTATGAATTGAGCAGTAAATATTTGAGTGAAAACGAAAAGCTAAATTTAAAAAAACGAATAGAATATATCAAACTTTAATAATTATGGGTGCTTTAAAATTTCTTAATTGTTTTGATTTCATCATCTTCATCGGAATCTTCTTTTTGTTCTCGAGCACTTTTGGATATGCCTTTAAAATATGGCGCATTCTTTGTTTTTCTGTCCATAACGCCGGAAAAATCTTTGCGTTGCTTTTCGTTCATAAATTGAATGATTGCCATCCTTGGATCCCAGTCTTCGAGATCAGGCTTATTAAAATGAACGTAAAGATATTTTACTTCCGTTTCAAGTGAGATACTGCTTCGTAGTGGTGTCTTTATTCTGTTATTTGCGCTTATAGACCTTTCCACGTCCGCTGAATGCGGCGTACACGCTTGAATTCGTGTTAATATGGTCAGCACTTCTTTGTAATTTTTCGAATTTGTAGAATCTTTTGCAAGAGTTTTGATGATTTTATGCAATTTCCCATTCAATTTCGGTGCAATCTTTTGTTGAACCAACTCGTTATATTGCAATTGAATTGATGTCGAATCGAGATCAGTTGCAAAATAGCATGTTGCAATTTACTTTTGAAATGTACCTCACATTAGTTCAAATGAAAGCCGTCATGTAATCATACGAACAGCGCTCGAATCGTTTTGTAGAATTTTCATACAAAATGATAGTGAGGCACTTTTGCAACATGCTATTTTTGTGAATCTCGCGCAAATCGGCACGTTGATCAAACGTTACAAATGGTTCTATCAGTTTTATTTGCTTATCATCACTATCGAACCGTTCGGAAAGACAATTCAAAATAGAACCAATTATATCACTTCGAATGCTTTGAAAATCAATGCCAGACGTTTCTTGTCTTGTACGGCCGTCTTCAGATCGCTGAAGTTCAAAATGCTTCAGAATAAATCTTCCATCATCCGTTTCTTCGATGTCATTTTTTAGCGCCTCTTCCCATCCACCAAGAAGAAAATCTGACTGTAAAGTTAACAGTGCATTACGAAGAGAATTGATGTTTTGCACTAGACTTATGATCGTTAAATCATCGCCTTGTAATTTTTTCTGGTAACGAGAATAAATGTTCAATAAGTCAGCCAAAAATGCGATGACACGAAGATTATCAATTTTCTGAAGAAAAATAAAAAAACCGTTTGCTTTGCTGTCGTTGTTCTTATTTTCATCGAAATATGTCATTAATGCCACCCATGATCGCAAAATATTATTTATAATTGCGGCGCTATACTCCGTCCAACGAATTGTAAACAATTTTGGCAATTTCGAGAGATGTAGTTTGTATTCAGCTGCAATCGATTCGAGCTCAGCTGTACGCAAGCCGGATTGACGAAAATATGACGAAATGGAACTGAGTTCATTCAAAGTGTTTTGCACGATGGTATGTGTTTTGCTCACGTCACCCCAAACCAATTCCATACGATGTGCACTGCACCAAATTTTTAACAGCGGTATAACTGACTTGATGCGACGTATTTCGTCTTCAATGTATTTCCATAAACCACCCTTTTCGCCAGAATTTACATTAGTTCCGTCGGTACAAATCGAAGAGATGCTCAACATAACAGTTTCATACAGTTGCTCACCAATATTGTCAATAATACCTCTTTTTACGGCATCAAACAGACCAAGTGCACCTCGTAATTTCTGTTCGCCTATACCAAGAAAAACTAATTCGGGCTCACCCTCAGCATTGACAATTTTAAGCAAAATGTAAATCTTGTCGATTTGTTGGCGGTCAATCGATCCATCAACACGGAGAGAACAAGCAAGAGCTGTTTTCAGTTTCCTTTCAAGACATTCCTTGTCCGATCTTACGATAGTGCTTAACAATTCCAAATGAGCAACTGGGTTCACGTACTGTAAATTTAAAAAAGGCACAGTTGGCGAATTTTTGTTTTCATATTCAAAAAGTCTCCCAGACTCGGCACCAACAACACGCGACGGCCAACCCCATGCTGAATTACCCAGTTTTTTTGCATCGACGAATACGTCATACAAAAGTTTCGTTACATGCGACGCCAACTTTTTATTTGCTTTGCTCAAGTGTATTTCAATACACACGTTGCACCGAACATAACGCAACTTTGCATCATTTTTATCACGCACTTCAAACGATTCCATGCATTCTTTGCATTCTTTGTGGAAATCCACTTTATTAATTAATGTTGATGTTGCTGTTGAAATTTGATCGACTTGGTTTTCATTTGTTTCGGCAATTTGTTCATTTGGTTCGGACTCTTCGATCACTGATGAAGTTGAAGACGAATTTTGTTGTAAAATATCGGGTTCGAACGTGGGAATTGCACTCGCATTTTCGTTTCATATTTCGATTGAGAACCGCACTTGATTGATTTCAATACACGAATGAAAGCAGCCAAAAACAATATGCAATTAATGCTCAAATCTTGAGGCTTGAACACATTGCGCTGTTCATCATGCGATTATTATTTTATGTAAACATTTCTGTGTTTGTTCACAGTTCAAAATAAAAGTTATCACAATAATCATTTTTGTTGATTATACAGCGGGTATGTCTCGCCTATGTGGTTGGCAGTGAACGCAGTTGACTTTTTTTTGCTGACATGCAACTTTTGCCAAAACCAAAATCAAATGACCGAATAAGTCTCGGTTACTCATGAAATGAATCATAATGAGAAAAGTAGCTAATAAATTAAACAGACTAAACGGTATAAATAAAGTAAACAAATTGATCGACTTTGTGTTGTGCACAACACAAGATATCGCCAAAATACAGTTCTGAAATGAGAAATATCATTTGAATATTTGGCTGTTACTTTTTTATATGATAAGAAATCATATTTTAGCGTTGAATCACCACACTCTATTCTGAGAGTGACGATTCACAGCAAAATATGATTTTCAAACGTAACAAAAGTAACATCCCGATTTTCAAATAAGAGCAACACTTTTCAAATAAGAGGATCCCGAATCGGGTAGAAGATCCCGAAATTTTAGGCCCTGCTTCAATGTGCGTGGGTAATACGGTATAACCGACGCTTGAGTGAAGGTTGACCAATACGTATTGAAATGAATAGTTATTTATTTGTATTGCCATTGCTCACAGTGAGGCTCACTGCTCACAGTTGTATGAAAAAAGCAACAAGTCATATTGTAGCATCTTACAATTTTCGTACGACGCATCAACACAAATTATTCAGAAAAATGAAACGCAGTATTTCATACAGACACCGTATCGGCGTTTACATGTTTTGAGCGTGTTGCTTTGTGTGTGCGAGTGTAATGTATTTGAAATCTTATAATTGAGAACCAAAACCTAACGGTATGTTGTTGACACTCGCAATAGCAGCGATGCAATAGCATTCAGCCACAGTACACATCGGTCGCAACTGTGAAAAGAGTGGGGATTCGTCTGTATATGTGTTGTATAGAGTCTGATTTGTTGTTATGGACATGCAGCGCCTCTTTCGGGATAATTTTGATACCAAAATCGTGTCGGAGGTTCCTTTTGGATTTAATTAAATCCGAACCACCTACAACCGACATAAAAGAAGTAAAACTCACGAAATAAATTTAAATTCAAATTTAATTCATCTGCAGACTTAGCAAAAAGAATAAAGTCATCGCGAGCAATCAAACAGAAGAAATTTCAACATTGACCGTTGAAATAAATAGTCAACCGAAGCGATTGGCCCGCCTTACAAACCTGGACTTGGTCATCACCATCGGTTCAATTGTCGATCTATTTTTCAGTGCATCGCTTCTCAGTTTGGCGGAAATTATTCACCTTTGGATTGTGCATCGATTTTAAATCAGTAAAAAATCCACTTCGGCAACTTTATGACGAAATACTTTCGGTCCACTTTTTTTTTTTAAATTAAAACCTGTTGAAAATGCAACCAAAATAAAACACCCGTGAATGTTGTTGTTGTTTTGTGTGTTTTATTAATTGTTAATTTCTATTTATTGGCTTTAAAATTTTTCAAATGGAATTCAAGTGAGAGTTCAAATCATCTACTGAGAAGGCGGATAGTAGATTCTAAATGTAGACAAAGAACAGCGCTCAACACACACATATATATATTTTAACGCGCACAAACTCCAAATAAATTGTGAATTTGATCCATTTGCAACTCGTTTCGTTCACCTCGCTTGTATTCCTGTCTATATATTGGCCTTCTCTCTCTCTCTCTCTCTCTCTCTCTCTCTCGTGCGCTCTCGCTCTCTGCCATCGATTGCTCGACGCTCGCTCGTTGGTTGTGTGCTTCATTCTCGGTTTCCAATCAGTGTTTAATTGACGTTTCGTTGCTTGCGCTCAACTAAATGAACAATCCACCACATGAACAACAGTAGAACAACACCCAATGCCAAAATATGCAAACCACCAAATTCAAGAATAAATTCGGCCGTATAAAATGCCTCTTCTCGCCTTAATGTTTTAAAAAGATCATCTTTGAAATAGATTGTGATGCGACTCACTTTGTTTTCGTCACGTCTTCAAAAGCAAAAAACGGATAAATGACATTAAATGGAAAAATGTATGGAAAAAAAAGGTTAAGAAAATCAAGAGCAAAAATAAAATCAATTCACGTTAGTTACCTTTGATAATTCAAATCTGCATTTATTCTATTGAATTCGTCGAACTCGCGTTCGGAAATTTCCACATTATAATCGGTGGATGTGCAAGCGGGCAAACAGTTACACTCTTCCAATGTGCTTCTTCTGAGCAATTCATCTTCAGCTTCGCGATAGCAATGCATTCTACCTGCACCGCAAATACTCATCTCTTCACCTCCTACGGAATAAATCGAATGAAATGGCATTTTTATTGCATTCGCTATGATTCCGAAAATCAGGTTAATGAACGTTTTCCTTCATTCGTTTAACTTCATTTAAACACTTTTTCCATTCGCATTTTTTTCCTTTTAAATTTCCATTCGGAATTTTTTTTTTCTTCTTTCAAGCGTTTTTTTTTTCCCATTAATTGAAACCATATTTGAATGAAGTGAACTGAATGGAGAAAACTTGTACAACAAACATCAAAATGTCAATAAACTATAAATATTTAATAGTTCCGTATTCTCTCTAACTAGCCACCGAAAACACTCACTTGGCAACGAGAATTTGACGCAGCCGCAACGCCAGTACGTAAAGTTACTCGTGCATTCCATTTCGCAATGGTTTTGTGTGTATGTCTTGAAATAACGTAATTTACGCTCGGAATCGTAAACGCATTGTCGCCGCTTTGGGCTGAAATTGCGTAGCTTCTCCGATGTGGTGATCATTTGTGGTTTGATTAAAACTTTAACATCTTTTCCCATTGGGATGCGGAAAAAGTTTGATGTGCGCGGCATTTCGTCGGGTGAATGAAGTATGAATTTTGGTTCTGATACCCAACGCCGTGAGAAAATGTCCAATAGATCCTTGTCAAAGTAAATGGATATGCCCAAACCATTGTTGATACCTTTACGTAGTACACGGTATGGATACGCTTCCGGATCTCGGTCATTTTCATCGTAATCGTCTTCGCGACTGGCGCGTCGCACAAGTGGCGATGCCATACTAAAAAAAAAAAGAATTTTGCAATAAATTCGCATTATTTCTCAAACGTTGTACATGACATTTTTTTGGCGACACCAATTTGGATGCAATCCAATTGGATGGATATTTATAAATAAGCACGCTGAATGTTTAAATAAATAAACACGTTCAAAGATGAAACTTCTTTTTAAGGAGAAATCACTGGAAAAAAAACATTCACGACGCCCGAACTTGGCACACAACCATTTCCGTCTCGCAAAACTCACCTTTGTGTAAATATTTCGTAAGAGCTCAGCAGATTCTGAAAATAGAACGCAAAGTTTAACACATACACATAAACATATTGATATTTTTTATAAGATATTACGAATGAGAAGCATTTTCCCTCCTCGGTGATGATAGGCCGGAAATTGGCATTGCATGCAATTTTCTCGTTTAGCCATTTACAACCCTTTGTATACTCTGTGATACGCGATGAAATCAAGCCGAAAATTCCAAATTGGTATTCTTCACGACTGAAGCGCTCCAGGAATTCGGGACTTCGTACCGAATCAACAATATCCTCCGGATAAATTTGGAATAATGTTTCCATGGCATATTTTCTAGAATCGCAGGGTGGAATGAAAATATTGAAATGTGATAGAAGCGAGACGCAAAAATGGACGGCATTGTATGTCATTGCCACATATTTTTCGATGAGAAAATAGAGATTCAAGTGTTTTCACGTATTACAAGTGTGATACAGAAGGATGTGGAAATAGTTAAAGTAGACAAATTTGATTCAATCAAATTCAAATCAGAAAATCTAACATGAAAACTAAAATCGAATGTAAAATTTGAAATAAAATATTGAAAAATATTCGAATATACAAAATTTTGATGAAAATCAAAGGAAGAAAAATGGTTTTTGTTCTGGGAAGAGAAAATTGAATAAAAAATCAATGAAAAATGAAGAATTTTATTCGAAAATGAACAAAAATGAAAATAATTTGATAGTTTAACGCCTAAAATTTACGTTTCGCACTAAGCAAAAGGTAGCCTTTTAGTTAAATAACCTTTTAGTAAAAATATAGGCCATATTATATGGCGAAAAAAAGTAGATAAAAATCCAAAATGGATCGAATCAAAAAGTGAAGAAGAAAACAATTTGTTCAGAATTGATTTTGTCCTTACTCGTCGAGTTTAAGTTGGGGTTCGCGATAAACTTGCATCAAACGCAGTAAATGTGTGAAATTGAGTGGTGGATAACCGGCTCTGGTTCCCGGGCAAATAGTAACCTGTTATATTATAATAATAAATAAGAAAAAAATTCAGAGAGTAAGAGATATTGCAAACTGACAATCGAATAGATAATTGATTGTATAAAACTTTAGTTTTGATGACTTACAGCAGGGAATGGGATGGCTCCAATGCTCATGACTTTGTCATCCGGTCGAACTTTCACCAAGTATTTTGACCAGTAGATAAAGAGGTGGGTTAAAAGACCTGAAGCCAAACAGAGAACAAACAAACTGCCCAGAACAATGGTCGTTTTTATATGATTTCCACACCATTGACACCGTTCCTTCTTCCGGTTTCGTAGTTCCTGTTTGATTTTTAGAGTAAATTGAAGTCAAAAGCATGGAGAAAGGGGAAGAAAAAAAGATGGAGAAGAAGAGAGAATAAAAGAAAGAACGGGAGACAGAAAAAAAACAGAAATAGAGAACGAGAGAAAGAAAGTAAGAAAGGAAGAAAGGAAGAGAGAGAGAGAAAAATAAGTTAATTTTGAGTCATGGTATTTTGTTGAAATGCAACGTTGAAGAGATTGATTCACAGAAAAAATTAGAAAAAATGAGTTTTAAAATTGATTTAAAACCGTTCACTCTTCCGCACTCAAAGTGTGTGAAATGATTGGTTTTCATTGTTCAATGCACTTAAAGTGGTTTGTAAATCATCATAATAGAAAAAGTATGGTTGATTATTGCAAATTGCCGATATAAAAGCTGCATTTAACTACGACAATGCATAACAAATGGATTCATTGAATGGAAGACCATAAAAAATTCATTCATTGGCTAGTATTCATAAAAGATTCATTCAACTATGCTTACATCGTTGTCGGCGCTCAAATCGAAATCGCTGCCTCTGCTGACTGCTTTCGACACGGTTTCAGGAACGTACCTATCATTACCATCACGACTACAATTCAAAAAAAGAAAAAAAATTGCATCTTAGAAAATAATTTCATTTTCATGCTATTATCATTGATTGAATATCAGTATACTGTGATAAGAAGAAAAAAATGATTGAATTTGAAAAAATAAAAATTACTTTTGTGCTTTGCGTCCGCCCCATGCACGACCCAATCGAAAAATACAGTATAATAATGCTTCGAACACCACCACCAAAACAATGGCCATAATAACGAAGAAGACGACATAAAAGTTTTTCAGGAAATCCAAAACCGTGTACTGAATCCGAACGTTCGGTATAAACTTTTCATCCTTGAATGAAATCAATAACTGACTTCGCTCTTCTTCTTCACGCCTTCACGAGAAAATCGGAAATAGAAAAAAGAAATGCCACGCATGAGAGCGAGTAAATTGAGTTTGTAGCGACTTTTCTGGGTAAATGATGTCACGGAAAATGAAATTATTGAATGATTAAATTACCTTGGAACTTGGAAACCGAGTTTGCCTTTTACTAAATTTTTATTCATTTTCAAACCTTTGGCTTTGATATCGACATCATATTTAATCGACGCGCATGCAGGAAGACAATTGCATTTCTTCAAATAGGAGGATTGCCAGCCAAAATTATCCGCCAATCGCCATTCGGCATCGTGATAGCAACGCATTTTGGCCACACCACAAATTCGTGTATTGTTATCTCCTGTGGATGGGGTATTTTTTTTGGGTGGAAAAGTTAAAATTTGTAATTTTTTGGTGTTTTTCGGTTTTTTGAGGAAGAAATTTAGAAAAATACAACAAAAATAAAAAGAAAAAAACTAAGTCTAGAACTCACTTGGCATGGAAAATTTGACACAACCGCATCTGGATTTGGTGAAATTGGCCAAACATTCAATTTCGCAGTGTCGTTGTGTGTAAACTTTAAAGAATCTCAATTTGCGTTCATCGTTAAAATAGCATTGACGTCGCCATGGGCTAAAACTTCGCAAATCATTCGATGTAACAATAACATTTGGCTTAACCGATACTGAAACTCGTTTGCCAATTGGAATGTGGAAGTAATGCGATGGTTCTGGCAGTTCATCAGGTGAATGCAGATAGAATTTTATGTCTCGTGCCGACCGATTACATAGAGGATCCAATTCATCGCGTGGAAAATAAATTGAGATATTCAATGCATTATCGGGTCCCGCACCAGACACACGATACGGATAGATTTTCGAATCTGTATCGAATACACGGAAGGGATAATATTCGGATGCCGTTTCAGTATCAGTGTAACCAACTTCTCGAGTCCAATACGATGAATTCAGGCTATTTTTCCAGTTACGAATCAGTGGGAATGACATGCTATTTAAAAAAAAAAAACAAACATAAAATTCGTTCGAAATTAGAACCAAAACGATAATATACGAAATAAATCTCGCGCGCGGAGAGGTTACTCCTTATTTTCTAAAAAAAAAAATGAGGGGAATTTGCTTGTTTTACGCTTTGACCTTGAGCGAACGAATCAATACAAACCGTCAAGTGGAGCCCGTTTCTCCATGACAACAACAACAACACGGTCACGAATGTTTCAAACAACAACAAAAACAAACGACGGTGATTTGTTACCAATTTTTCTCTTTTCGCCCATCTGATTTGATGAATTTTCTCTGTTTTCTACATTTTCATTCAACTTGTTTTCTCTTTGAATTTTTTTCTTCTTTTTTTTTAAAGATTTTCGGAGATTTCATCTTTTCGCTTTTATTCTCATTCAATTTTCTCATTTTCTCTTCTAATCGTCGCCCACAAAACTTGTATATTTTTGCCTATATTTCGCATTGATAAAAAAAAACTGTCCCCAAAAATAGACTAACCTTTGTGTGAATATTTCATAGGAATTCAGCAGATTCTAAAAATATTCAGAGAAAAAAGCAACAACAAAAAAATGTGTGTGAAAAAAAAATGATTCGTCGAGAGAGCAAAAAAAAGGCGCAAAAAAAATGGCCCATACAAATGTGTAACATCGTCCTTCGTCGGTGATAATTGGTCGAAAGTATTCATCGCATGAGGTGCGTCGATGCCATGCACAAAATTTGGCATTTTCATCGATATCGCATGCAATCGAGTTGAACGCTTCAATTTGATCGTCTTCATCCACATAACGTTCGAGTATGTCCCAATTTCGTACCCGCCGAAATATATCCCAATCGCATAGTTGAAACAGGGTTTCCAGTGCAATTTTCCTACGAAACGAAAACGAACGAAACGAATGGGAAAAAAAAAGAGAGAGAGAGAGAGAGAGTGAAATCCAGGTCATAAATGCATTGCAGTTTTGGTGTACATATGAAAAATGACCTTCATACTTTCTCGGTCTAAGTTTGGGCTGTGCTTCGGTTTGCATGAGAAACAGTGTACGATTAAAATTATTCTTTGGATAACCGCTTCGTATTCCCGGGCAAATGGTCACGGCAGGAAATGGTATTGTACCCACAGATGCATATTTTTCATCCGGTCGAACATTTGCATGGAAGCGTATTATCAACGCCACCGCACATAGTACCAATGCAAAGCTAACGGCCGTTGTTATCGTCATCGTCTTTCGATTCCATTGACAGCATGTTTTTTGCGAACCTTTGTCCGCCGCCGTTGCCGACGTCGTCATCGTTTCTTGTGTCAAAAACGAGTCTTGACTCTCACCCATTCGATGTTTTATACCCTGTTTGTGTGTGTGTGTGTGTGTGTGTGTGTGTGAGTGCGTACGTGAGTGTGTCAAGTACAGAAAACAAAAAAAAAACACCAATTTCAGTTTTTGTTTGCAATGAAAAAGATTACAATGGAAGTTTTTTTTACGCAATTTCGAGTCATTTTTCACAGTTTTGGTTCTTTTCTTTACATTTTCAATGGTTTTTTTTTCTTCCCAATTCTAGGATAGCCAATAGCTCATGATAGCAAATTTGTTATCAAACATTTTTCACTTGAATAAATTCAATCTTGCGCTCATCTCATTCATTCCATCAATTTTCTGCACAACGCAACAAAAACATTCACAGCACCAGAAAAAAACTCACTTGGTATTTGCCGCTTTTTTCAACTTCCTTATGAAAATTGAAATCCTTTCCATTTCTTACACCCTTTGACATGGCAGCTCAGGTATGTCGTTTCTTTCAAAGAAAACACAGAACGAAAAATATATTCCTGTAAATTGATCCCAAACACGGAGTGGATTCAGTTGGAATTGGTTGAGCAGTGAAGTAGTGATGCTGTTCAGTCCGAGTCAAGACCGAGTTGCATAACTCGTCTCAAAAAAAGAAGTCCTCAATGACTTTTATGCTACTTCTAGTGCAATTGTTTCAATTTTTTTTTCACACTCACTGAACCAATTTTTTTTCCTTTTCAATTTTGCTTCGTCACCGTTTTTTTTTCTTCTCTTTCTTCACAATGGCAGATTTTTTCTATCTTTTCACAACAGAATTGCTGTTATTTGTCTTTGAAACACTGAATCACCATCACCATCATCTTCTGTGGACATTTCACAAAGAAATGCAATTGCTTTCGAATGCAGAAAATGTTTAGAAAAATAAACTTTTTCGTTTTTTTCTTTCGGATAAACGCAGTTTTTGTTTTTACTCTCCAGAATTTAAAATGGGACCAGCCATACACGGAGCCACAAAACGATATGAATTCCCAAACAAGACTGACATTTGCGTCGAATTCAAACAGAGAGATTTGCCATATACGTTGTTGAGATGGTTTTTCGAATTTTGTCCTTGACATGAAAAATTCTCCCGTTACACGGATGCTGACGCAAATCTTTGCCACTCATATATGTGTGTGTGTGTGTGTGTATTTGTTGTTGGTGTATAATTGTGCGTTTGTTCGTTCTTCTACCGAGCTTCCTCTCGATAATATTCTATTCGGGATAAAACGTAAACAAACCAGCGTGCAAAATGGTTCATTCATCTATGCGAACTGGGCGCTTTCTCCATCACAGCTCTGTATGTAAGCCTAGGGCCCGCACAACAGCGTCATTGAACATCAAATCCGCTCTCGCTCTTTCTCTCTCTCTCTCTCTCTCTCGTGGCTGGAGAATATTGGTACGCCGGCGCAGTTGCATCGCTACAAACATTGCTCCGCATTTTCACGCGATTTTTATCTTGATTTGTAAGCGTGTATACTACGATGCGAAACATTTACATTTGTAACAGTCATTTGGATACTGGTTCATGTGTGTGTGTGTGTGTGTGTGTTCGCGTATATTTTTGTGAAAGTGAAAGCCTCTTTCACTGTGTGTACAATTTCGAGCAGATGCAATTATTGATTACATTTTTATCCAGTCTTACAAAACTTACACAAACAATAACTGTTGCATGCCTCAAACTAAAATTTGTTACGGGCGTCATGTATGTTTAAAAGGATTTTGAGCGTGTGGAGGAATGGATTTCATGCACACACAACGGGATTCAATGTAGAGAGAAAGAGTAAAAAAAAATTCGTAGTGAGCGAAAGAAAAAAAAATCGATTGTTTGTACTCACAGCGACGCCTTGGAGAGAAGACAATCCATGTGAGGCAAAATAGGGACAAAAAAAACTATATACAAACACAAAATTGATGGCATTAAGAAATAATGAGGCTGAAAATCGGGTTATTTCAAAGCGTTCATTTAATTGGAGTGGCTTGAGGATGTAATAAAAATAGAATTGGGTTGATTTTTTTTTTCTACGCTATTTTTGCTCTTTTTCCGCTTGATTCGAATAAACCACACACGACTCTTCATCCTTTTGACCTTGTGTGGAAGTAGCATGAACGCGTTTGACTGTTAAAATAGATGTCGGTTAAACACAAATCCAATTATTTCTCTGTCAAAATCCACAAGATTTTCTAGCGCATTTCAAACCAAAAATTGTTGCTCTTCACATAAATTTTAAGACGTTGAACAACGGCTTTTGGGGCGTCGACACTCTTCACTTGGACCAATTCCAGCGAGTGTTTAGTTCATAAAATGTAAACTATAATTTGGCCGTAGTAAGTCGATTGGAAGTCGTTATGAGTTATTCATTTAGAAAAGTTGAAGGTTTTATGGGCTTTTATTCGCGACTCATTACACTAAATGTGCAGCGATTTAACACGCTGATTGTTGATTTGCCCATCCAAAAACGCCTGACCCAATTGATAAAACATGTAAAACGCTTGATTACGTTCTGAGTGCACGAAATTATTGAATATGGGTTTTCGTTCATTCGTTCCGCTTGAAAATTTCCTTCCAGAATTGGCAGCACGTAATTTTTGTTTACATCAAACTAGGATATTAGGTCAATCTCTGCTTTTTTTCCATATTCCACAGACAACGCCCAACCGATTTTCTCCACTTTGACTTCTACCACTGTACCTGGCCTACACAAACGTCGCGCACTTTAAAACGATTCCTATTGCCATGGTTCTCTTTCTGATTCCTTTTTGTGTGCACTTTGAAACAATAGAACCGATTTAAATGGAGCATTCAGAAAATCCTATTGTTGGTTGTTTGCATTTGATTACGGTATTCAATGGAATGCTTCTTTTATCCATTTTGCAAAGTAAGCTATATTTAGAGGTGAAAAAGACAGTGTTCAGAAATTATTAAACACTTTCTTTCTCCTCTTTTCATAACATTTTCTAAGCCTTCGAAGTGTTTCGCTCAAAGATATGCATTTTTTAAGTCGCAATAACCTTTAGAGTCGTCATAACGTTCAATAGCCCCGGTGTTGTTGTTATCGTCTAAATATTCTATGACGTTGAGTTCATTACAAGTACATGAAATGTTGCCCATCCAATTTTTATCGGAGAATCTTTATGATGAGCTTAATAGATAAAACTTTTAATATATTGACAAACTTGAATCATATTAAAAGTCGAATATATTTCGGTATAGAATGACGGAATGTAAGACAAGGGGAGATAGTTTGTGCTTTTGAGTTGATTTTGATTCATTTATATCGGTATATACACGGTCTTTAGACTATTCGTTTTATTGAATTCGTATTTCATTGAAAATCAAAGGAAAAAATTTAGATTTGAAAATCAAAAAGAAATTTTGTCAATTTTATCGAAGTTCACACGAAAGAAGAATATTTTTTCTCTACAAAACGACGTCATTTGTTTCATCCGAAGAACGAAAACGTTCTGCCTTCGACTCAATTTTTCTCCCATCGATTCAAAAGGAGCCAGTTTCCAATTCAACCTTTTGATTCATTTAAACAATTTCCAATAGAAATGCGATACTCAAGCCATTTTTGTGTTATTTGCTGCATGCTGACGCTATCAAACTGTGCACCGCAAGGGACACTCTCAAATGTTAGCGGAGTTGTATTGAATATAACCGCAGGAATATTCGACGTAGTAAATGGTGCAGTGGATACAATTGCAGACTTAAACGGATCGAATGGAACGAAAACGTCTAACACCACATCAAACGATAATACGACTACCACAACTGTCGAAAGTGATACCAACAATTCACAGGAGGACTTTGATCAATTTATCGTTGACATATTCACAGGAATTCAAGCAAATTGCTCCAAGAACTAACCGAAGCGAGTGAAAATTGGATTCAATGATATGGGAAATATTGATTTTTGAATAAAAATTCGAATGCCAAACCGACATAGAAGCCCTTAGTAACAAAGTTCAAAGTTCTGCTGTTGTTGTTGTCGATTTCATTGGCTTTCATAGGAAAAAAAACACCAATTAAACTGTTAATGAGTCGTTTGAATGAAATTGCACGCCTTTTGTACCCAACTTTAAAGAATGATTCACAATTTCTATGAAAACACTACGTTTTCAGATAAGATTAGTATCAGAGATTGCATATTTGCTGCTGAGTAGGCCTGAGCTGAGCTGAATTTGCTAACTCAGGCGCCTGAAGCGGTATTTTAGCGCACTTACGGTGCAAAATTGTTGTGGATCGCTGGTATCCACCCAAATATAATTGATAAACAGCGTGGATTCCAGCGATCCACAACAATTTTGCACCGTAAGTGCGCTAAAATACCGCTTCAGGCACCTGAGTTAGCAAATTCAGCTCAGCACAGGCCTACTCAGCAGCAAATATGGAATCTCTGATTAGTATTAGTTGAATGGTGACACTGTTTGTTACTAATACACACAACTCTGGGGGAATGGTTTAGTGGTTTTTAATACAATGCTACATTAGCATTAGTTGACACATCTGATTTTGGATTGGGATAATCGTTCAAAACCACGATTTTTGGTTCGGTCTAAAGATTTGTATAGTAATCATTAAATCTGATTTCAAAAAGGTTATTAACACGATCTAGGCTAGCTCGTTTGTAAGTTCGGATAAACTTTTAATTTATGATAATTTTGATATTTTAATGGCACATTCAAATTGGCCATTTTCAGAGCTACAAAGTGCCGACACTTACTTGGGTACCGGTACGTACCTATTATTATTCCAAAACACTTTTTTTCTCAATATTTTTAATACATTGAACTGTTTTATTGACTTTATTAATTCGTTAGACTTGTTTCAATTAAATAATAAATATAATCAAAATGGTTAGTTAGACTCATCAGTCTCAACCGTGAGCAACGTCCTTAAGTTTATAATATTTTTCCAAATTACTGTTACAAATCGAAGCGCCTTCTTCAACGTATTGTCCAAAGCCGTGCAGTTCGATATCAACCAAATGAGCAAATGGTTTTAATTTATCAAAGTCACCATGCCTCAACTGAACGGCCCACAAAGTGTATGGACTTAATAAACTGAAACCAGCCACAAGTTTATCGTACGCAGCATTACGGTCAGTCGGTTTGTTATTTTTTCCACCAAAGCTGAACCCAATGGTCAACGGCCGACTGGGAATTGTGTAAAACTCATTGTTACATCGATAATTTGATTCGCCCATGTGCGTCATTGAAACGTGGAAAGATTCAAGGATTTCACTCAACTGGCCCTTCACTGTTTGGTTCGCAGACCTAAATTCGATATCAATTGTTGCAAATTTGATGGCGTTTCTTTTGTCGCTTCGTTCAACATCGGCAAGAAGGTAGATTTTCGTTCCATTGAACAGCTGTTCGATTTGATCGTGCACTTCGTTATTCGACCATGCATAAAAGGGTCCTCTTGAACCTGGCTCATTGTTGAATTCCGCAACATGTATCGACATATCATTCGAATTGATAACGGTCGCGTTGAATATCTGCATTTTTTCCCTCAACGACTGTATTTTGTGCGTGACGACTGTTGTGTACTGATTCATATCTGTTGGTAAAAAAAAAATATTTTTAAAACAAATACATTAGGACAGTTCAATAGCGAAAACTACCAAGGATATTTCATCCATAAAATAAAATTGAGTTTTACGAAATTATTCATATCCATACCTGAGTTGTTCGCAATCAGCGTGGATGGAAGTTGATAAAAGTCCAAATACTCAGCGGCATACGGAAAAATGGCTTGTTTAAATGCATTCATAGCTCGATTGTACAGAGAAAGGATAAGATTTGTTTGAAGATTCATTTCCAATTGAATGAATTCGATATTTTGCGGGAGCTGAACATTTTGATGATTCATCGATTGTAAGTCACTCAAATAAGAAATCAATCGCGATTGCTCTTGATGCCCCTGAATATGATCGTAGATATCAATGAGAAGATTCATGGTTTCACCAATGCGAACCAAACAGTTGTTTATACCATATTCGGTACTGCGACCAGAGATTGCGTCACCCAGTTTCTTTTGAATTGCACGAAGAATGTCATGGGTCTTCCATTTCATCACATCCAACGCCTCCGATGATTTATCCGTAAAGTTTTTTCCGACATTCCGCAAATGTGTGTGCATTTCGTTGATCGTTGGCAATAAATCGAAATGTATTTGATCTTCCAATCGCATTAGCTCTGTTAGAGTTTTCATATCTTGATTTATTGACTTGCTGATTTCTTCAAGTTTCCCATCATCTTCCGAATATTGCCGATAATTCTGATAATTCGATGCGATGGCAACGAAAAAATTTGATGTTTTTTTCATTCGTTGTAAAATTCCTGGTGCAGTTTCGTTGGTCGGATTGGTAAGAGTGTGTTGAATGAATTCAGTGCACTCAAGCAATAAAATCGATGTTCGACTGTATGATTGTTCCAATTTTACTCGTTTCACCTGTGAGTGTAAATCGATTAAACGTTTACTGAAACGATTTTTTCCACTATCCTCATTGCCATTCACAAAGGACACCAATTGACCTAATTCGCTATCCATCAGATTCAACTTCTCTTGATAGTTTTCTTCAATAATTGTCGATGTTTTTGACACTGTTCTGCCAGTTCTATCGGTTTCACTTGTTAAGAGGTCAACAGGCTTGAAAAAAACTTCATACGCAGATGACAAAACGCCGATAGCCAGTTTTGCGATAGCAATCAATTTATGTATCATCGCCATTCGCCGGATTTCATTGGCTTTCTCTTCTTTTTGTCGAATTTTCACCCTTTGTTTGGCTTGCAATGCAATTGACTCATTGAGCGTTTTTTGCATTTCAACATTTAGAACCGTATAGGTTTTCTCAATTTCTGGTTCAATATCATTTTTGATAAAATCATTCGCCTTCGTTATTTTTTCGCGTAATTCGTTTTTGTATCGATCTCGTTGTTCGGTGATCACATTTATTCGTTCATTTGCATTCAATTTTTCTATGTATTCACTGATTACATGGAAAACGTTATTAATATCCACGATTAAGTCGCCATTGTGGGCATTTTCTATTGACATTTTTCTGCTTAATGCGATCAAATAGAGTTGAGTAAGTAATTTTCGATCAGCATTTGATAGATTATTCACTTTTGTTCTGCTGTATTCGTCCATTCTCTTCAGCAAATTGGAGTACATTGGTAACATGTTGATATGGTCGTTCAACCGAATAAACTCCATTTCCAATGCATTCATTTCAATTGCAAACTCCGTTGGTAAATATGCGCTATTTATATCTGAATTGAAGTCTATCGCATTGTACGTGTTCTGTATTGTTTTCAACAGCGATTCAGAACTCATTTTTTCAAGTAGAAATGTCTTATATTTAACAACTGCCAATGCATAGGTTAATTTGTTCGATTTCGGCTTTGGCTTCGCTATTTTTTCTTCGTTGTATGAATACCGAACAGGACAACCAGAATATAGGGAGCTAGACATTTTCTGAATTTTAGCCTTTACTTTGTACCAAAGCACGAAAGACCAATTACAAATTACACTAACATCAAGTTGATAAGTACTACAGACACTTCCATCACTGCCGCTAAGTCCGTTGAAACCAGTATTTCCCGTATGTTTTGGTAAACCAGACTTATTGTTTGCACGTATGAAAGTAAAGTAGCCTTCGTGTCCACCGAGTCCACCTAAAAACATAGCAATGATTAGCAATTTAGGCATTTTAATGTCATAATGACTTATTATACACAATGAAAAAAGTTCTTACCTTCACCACCTTGACCAGTCTTGCCACAGCACCCCCTTGGCATTAATACATATTCCATATATTTTCTACCATAATCACGAATTATTAGAATATTGTTGAAAGTTGATATGTCATTTCTTGAGCAATAAAAAAAAAATCCGTTTCGACTGAAATAATTTTCGACTAAAGTTTTTGTGACTTCTCCTACGCTATCACCGACCAATTCTTCTTTGAGTTCTACACTTTTGAATGTTTGTCGATAATCTTCACTACCGCTCCCGTCTTGTCCATTTCCACCGTTACCTCCGTTCAATTCCACCGTTAACAAATCACCATCAACGACGCTATTGGCGAAACCAAAAAAGTCGCCAGCATTTGTTCCTGGAATACCATGTCTTCCGGCTGTTCCACTTGTTGTCGGTTGATATTGGTTTGCACCTTTGGCTCCATTCAAATGGAATGTGGCATCTTGTCGAATATTCCATGTATGCGCCAGAATATTGAGTTCCACTTCATTAAATGGGTTCAACGTCAAGTTGCAGTCGACGTAAAATGTGTCCACCACAAACACATTGATTCGTTTCAAAGATACTATAGTGGTGAATGGCAGAATATCTGAGCTCCTAACAAAATTCCCTTTGATCGTAACGCTGCTGTGTTCATCATTGTATTCATGTTGCGGCCGAGATTTCAACGTAACATTTATAATATCATTCAATTCTCGTAAATTCCATTCGGTTGGCGTAAAATCCAAAGTGGTGATTTTTTGGGTGAATTCATTGTAATTGTCTGCATCAACTAAAAGGTCTTGTGGCTTATCGATTTTTCCCCAATCCGATAAATGAGCCACATTATATAGGCTGATATCCTTTTGAACTTCGTAACTACCGAAGAAATTGTACGTTTTCTGCAGAAAGCTGTACCAATCGTATTGCGATGTCAAATAATCAACCGTACTCGACGATTTTGTCATCCAATCATATACGGGATCGGTGATTACAGAGCTTGCTGATAATTTCATTTGGACTAAATCGCTCCGTAGTCGCTTTAGATTATTCAGTAATTTGAAATTGGTTGATGATATGTTTACATATTCGATAAATACTTCAAATTCCTTGATTTTATTTTCCAGTTTGAATTCGCCAGAAATAGCATTTATGTCGGCTTTCAGCAGGTGCAGCCACTCTAATCGATTTTGGAATAGATCGATTGATTGCAGACGTTTCTTTACCAAGGCTAATATTTGTGTATCAACATCCGTTAAGACGGTGGAAATGTTTGCGATTGTATGTTGCGCTTCATTCATGATACGTTCTTGTACACTTCTCTCCCATTTGGCAGAACGTTCGGTGATTTTTTCCAAAAATGAATCATAATTTTTGCCCGAATTTGATTGGGATGCTTCGGTTTCAATAAGAGATAGAAATATGTGAAGATTTACATCTTGATGTTCCATTCGGTCAAAAACACTCTTATCAATCGTTTCAATTTCAAATGTTTGAATGATTTTTTTCAATCGTTCAGTCAGTTGCTTCAGTCCTATCACATTGTTATCAGTCTTGTTTTGAACCACATTGACACAACGTTTCGCAAGTTCAATCAAATACAATTTCTCTTCAAAATCGTCGACTGATCCAATTTCTAGCTGTATTTCGTTCAGTACTTGATTAACGATGCTCTGTAGATCGTTCGAAATGTTATCAATTGAGTTTTTTGTTATATTATGCACTTCTATTTGCGCTTCAGCCGTCAGAGGAAATCCAAAGTCATTATTCTGTATTTCAACGTACGAGCAGTGTTGAAGTATAGATTCACGAGTTTTTCGTCGACCTTCAGTCATTCGATTTATACCATCGAATGATCCCGCTTGGGAGGGTCGCCAAAATATCGATATTCTTGGATAATCACCGCTTGCATTTTGTTCCAACAATGCATCGATCAATTGAATCTTTTTTTCGCTCAGTTTTTTTGTTTGTAAAAATTTGCGATGCTTATCAATGAAATCGAACGCTGAACTTTTAACATCAACATCGAGCAGTTCACCAAATTCATCGGATTGCGGAACCTTTGTTATCACCAACGAAAAACTCTGTTTGTATCGTTCGATATTTTTGATTAATTGCGTCGCACCAGATAATAATTTGTCGAATCCATCGCGATTGTAGCCTTCAGTTACTGCTTCGTAGTCTACGACGAACACTATTTTCACAAACGATGCATTTTCAATGATATTTTTGATTAGGAACGATGTAGCAATTTCGACCGTTTCGTTGTGTGTATCACCGAAGCCAGGACAATCATACCACACATATCCGTCTTCGTCGATCACCATTTCTGGAATAAGCGTTCGTGATTCCGTTGCAAATGTCGTTCTATTCAGTTCAGGATCTAAACCATCAAAAATTTTCAATTTTCGACCCGATCGATGAGAAATCATTTTGCTATAATCGCCGGCTGCATAGTGAACGTAAGTCGATTTTCCAACACCAGTGTTTCCAACGACCAAATTTATATTCGAGTTTGGTGGAAGTTTCAGTTTAGTTTGCAAATTATTTACGTACACCAATGTATCACTCGATTTATCGCTCAAAACGACCACTATTCCGATGCAAAATATGTTCAACAGAACAATTGAAAATTTTGTCATTTTGCAAGTGATAATGTTGTTTTTATACGATTATTCAGTTTTAACTTTAACAAATCTCAGCATATCAATTGTCAAAATTCACAAACGCTAATGTAAACACAGAATATTTTTGAAAGAAATAATGAAATTTATTCGAAAAAGAATCGAACAATTTGAAAAACAACGAAATATCAAACTATGTGGTGTCACACTCTTAAAAAGAACTTCATCCAGCCGCAGTCTGATTTCAACTGAGTATACATTACTGCAAACATGTCTTATATGACGAAAGTAAATGCTTTATCAGTCAGGGTTCATCATCTTTTCCAAGAAGTTGAAATGAAAAGGCTATCTTTCAATATTAAGTCAATGTTGATAAAGGTACTATTTCCTAGCGACCGATTTTTGTCACCGATTTAAGTGGGTTATTCGGAATTTTGGGTATAACTTCTGAGCCACTAAACAGATTTTAAATTTTTTTTTTCTGAAAATTGTAATCTGCATCTTTTTAAGCCGATCTTGACCGATCATCAGCATTTTTGCTATATTTGTCGAACCACTTGATGAATTTTCAAATAATATACATTCTTAACCTTCAGTCCGTGCTCTGGGCATACAGTGCCCGAGGCAAATTTTAAATGTAAATACAAGTACTAAAATAAAAAATAGCTACCATAAGTGTATTACCATTCGATAGCTTGAACCTTTTGCTACCCACCAGTAAAATTTTATGTTGATATGTGTAAGCATATGTGAGATATGTATGTTTGTAAACACATGTGCACCGTACGTGCTCTGGGGTATACAGTGCCCGTAGTGAATTTTGGTCCAAAACTCCACTAAGATTAGAGATAGCGACTTGAAGTCTTCAGCGAATTTGTTGTATTTGAGGTTCGCTAAATTTTTGCTGAAGACAGATATCACTTATCTCTTATCAATTACGCGGAATCCGCGAAAAACGCCAAACACGCAAATACATGGTTTATTATTTTTTACGGAACTGATAAAATATAACGAAATGGTGTCTTCAGCAAAGTTGTAGGGCAGGTTAATTGCAACAACATTGCCGAAGATATCAAGTCGTTATCTCTTATCAGTTACGCGAAAAATAATAAGAAAAAAATCGCGTTTCCCGCGGTTTTTCGAGAAACTGATAAAGGATAACGACTTGATATCTTCAGCAATGTTGTTGCAATTGATCTGCCCTACAACTTTGCTGAAGACACCATTTCGTTATCTCTTTATCAGTATAGTGGCTTCGTTATGCTTTGGCCAAAGCTTGTCTGAGAATCGACATTGTCGCTTCTCGATTTATATGTCCCGTACAGTGTTATCATTCTTTATTTGTGTTGCGCCTGAAAGAAAAAAATGACGAAAAATATTTGAAATTGCAGTGAAATGTTACAAAATCAAAAAAAAAAGTGCACAAAATTGGATGAATTACTCGCAATATAACTTTGTAATCCGCATTGCATCCTCGTCTAATACCATTGATTTTACATGTAAAATAACAACAAGAAACGACAAAAGTGACCTCTCGTAGCGGCACAGTTAAAACTAACCAAACAAACACAATTGAACATGTCATTTTCATGTTCAGTGTTAGTTCTGTTGTTTGCCGTATAGCCGGAGAGAGATGTCTACAGCTTAGTGGCGTTGAATGACATTCAACACCCATGCCGCATTGTCAATTTATCGAAAAGTAGCTCCAGAAACGCCAGGCAATTCATTTGGACTATCCACAGAACTCTGAATTGAGAAATATTGAGAATATTTTCTTAGAAAGACAAATCTGCTTAGATAAAATCGTTAACTCACATCAAAACTCACTGTCCTTCTTTGAGATGAATGTCAAAAGTCAATTTGCCGCTTCCTTGATATTGATTTTAGGTCAACGGTAATTTGTCCCAATCTGATTTACTGCAAGCAGAGAATGAAATGAGCATTTTCGATTTGAAAGTCTTTGTTTCAATATTTACTCGAAATTGATAGAGTTAACCGTAAAACACACGCCTCTATATAATGAATGAACTGACACTTGAATAAATCGCTGCAGTTTTCAAAGCGTCGGTTGTTGAATTGAATGTTGCTGAACAAATCATTGCAATACGGGAATAGCTGAAAATGATAAGGGAATAATAGAATGAACCGCATTTAGATGATCGAATAAATGCAAACCAGTTGCTTTATTGTCTCGATATCCACACCACAAGTGCTGTTGATTGCATTCTTAAATCGCAATAATATGATATGAATAAGCATAGATCATGAGTTGTTCATAGAACTCAACGCAATATTTTCAATACAATATTTTTATGGCGTCTCCACTATACAACACGGATGATAAAAGCATATTCATAGCTTGACGCATGAAAATGGATAAATCTAAAATGGTCAGATATAGTCTAAATTGAACCGAAGACTTTCTAATTCGGCCCGACAAGAATGACAATTTTAGCAAATAATTGTATTCCAAATTGGCCAGATTAATTCCAAAAAATGGTCAGAGAAAATGATAATTTTGATAATGAAAATATATCACGACAGATCGTGTGCCATTTTGAATAATTGTATTGGTGTCTGTTGTAGTGACAGAATGTGACAGAACACAAATTAGAAGTCTCAGTTTAAATCTTGTTATTAAATTGCGCCATTACATGGAAAAGCTTTTACAGTTAATTTATCATGATGTAATAAATCCATTCAATCAAAGCTTAGATAATAATCCATTTCATAAATATTGTAGTGACCCGTGTGTAAATAATTTGTTTTATGCTGTGTTCAGTAGTCGATATTTAAAATGGTTTTGAACATTGAAATCCTTTTTAAACATTTTCGATGCTTTTTTCAGTTAAAATGTCATTCTTGATAAAAAAATTGTTGATTTTCGATGCATTTACAGTACAAAAATGTGGAATCGATATATTTTTGTAACACAAATCGACATTGAAATGAGTATCGTCATTGGAGCCGGTTGATTTTTCCATTTTTTCCACGGTTCCACAGACATTCAAATGTTCAGCGCAATTTCAATCGAAATAATAATAGAATTTCATTTTTACGCGAGCAATTTTCGAAAAATATAAACAATATTCAACAAAAAGGTTAATATCGACTATCAATCATTCCAAACGATGACATATCGATCGATATTTGATTGAATGCTTTTTCGCTTTATTATTATTACGATACTTTTCCGAAATTCACTTAAAGTAACAACCGAAATGGAACCACAAACAGGAACAAATAAAATTCATTCTAATTGAAACTATTCGTTGTGTTCCAATCGAAATATTCGAGAATTAGAATCGTTGATGAACGGTAGATAAACGATTCTCCGGATAGTTTCAGTTGGACACAAAAATTGAAGTGAAAATTTATTATGGTATTGATTGAATTCCCTTGAAAGACTCTAAATTACAAAGATACGCTCAATAGGAACTTGTGGTGAAACAACATAGAAGGTGACATCGGAACAACTCAGAAATTTCAAAGCATTGGTTAAAGAGAAAACAGAAGCGACAGTAAGTTATAAAAGAAAAAGTTACAAAATAAATAGGAAGCAGCTATCAATTTTGAAAAAAAAAACCTAAAAAATATCATGATTAAAAGATTAATTTTTTTCGCATTTGCTAGAGAAAGAAGAATGCTCAATTCATTTGAAATCCAAAAGAATTTTTGCTAAGTTTGAACATAAATAATTCAATATATGGCCAATGTTTAAAAAGTCGGCGCTCCACATGAAATTGACCGTTTTACAAAACTCTCAAGTGAATCAAGTGTGTGGAGACGACTGATTTCGTTTTGAGCGAAGTTCATTCTGAGTAAATTTTTCGATAGAACCGCCCAGCAGAACTGATCAAAATGAATTGATTGGAATTTTAAGTACGAAAATGATTTGAATAACAAAGTCGAGAATGACAAATAGTTTTTGTTGAAGGTTTTATTTTATTTTCAGTTTTATTATGTCTCTAAAATCTCTATGATATTCTTTTAATGGCATATTGTAATTTTTAATTTATTCTGGATTTAAAAATTAAAAACGTAAATTTAACAGAAACTTGAGTGAAAAATTGTTCTGAGGAACAAAATAGAGAATTGTTTTTTTTTCAAGTTATTCTAGATTTGTTTCCTTATGTTCACTGTTCACTAGGTTCTTCATGTGATTTCATCTTAACATCTTCAATGATTTCTTATACTGATTAAACAACTGAGGGAACACACATTGCTCTTCACAATCGCTTATCGAACCGAATAAGTTTCGATTGCCAAAGCAGCCGCCGTACGTGAAGCTTTTGCACTTGTTGGTCGATCGATCGTAATAAAAGGTGGGGAACGAGGCTCGGCATGGGCTGGCAATACCCGACGTCGGATCATCATAACACCCTGTATCTATGACATTTGATTAGAAAATTGATTACGTTAATTGAAGTAATTTGTAATTTACTGAATTTGTACGAGAATGAAATGTCAACATGTTCTTGATTGATTTTTATTTTTCTTTCCTTGTTGATTTTGAACTTATGAATTTGAGAATTTATAAAAAGCTATAGGTAATGTTCATCAGCTATTGAGTGAGTTTGATTACCATTCTGAACCGGTAGAGATGAAATCAGACACAGAATCTGTGTCAACACTATGAATGTAACGAGAACGAATTTCATTTTGTTTTTCAAAAATGTTGAATTAAAAAACCAAATTTATCGAAAATTGGCTTCAATTTTTAAACAGAACCAAATTGAATTTAAACTCGAAAGCAAAAAACTGTGACTTTTAACGACACAGTGTGTTGCATTAACACTGAAAAAATGTCTTTAACTAAAAACAGCAGTCAAAATCGAACGATGTTTTATGAATTAAAACAAAAAAAAACAGTGTGAAAACGAAAAAAATTGAGCATCGACGTCTATGCGGCACCGAGTCATCTGTGAAACTAAAAGTGATAATTTATGAATTGAGAAACCGACACACAATAGAAGCGAAGCAAATCAAATAAAAAAACCAGAATTTCCAGATGACGAGAGAACACGGCAAATATTTACTCAAACAGAAAAAAGTGATAGTGAGTCGTTTGAGCAAATCAGCTCACGAATTCATTAATATATTCCGTGTTTATCCACAGCGATGACGCTTGGAATGATAAATTCGTTCGACGTATTCATTTCAATGACATTGTATTTTGCATAAACTTGATTTGTAACGATAAGGCGTGTAAGGCTTCGACGCTTCATTTGATTCATAGTGTTAAAGTTTTTTTTATAGATAAAGCGATGAAGAAGACATTGAATGAAACGTTGACCTAACGAATTGTAAGAAATTTGGTCTTTTAAAGGTATAAGTAGTGTTTATATTGATGAGTACGTTGAAATATTCTGTTTACATTATTTTGAACGAGAAGAAGCTTTGAACAAAACAAAATATACGAGTTTTTTTTCTTATAGAGTCACCTTTTGCACAATATCATGGCAATTGAATGCTCTGTCAAAAGTTTGTCAATAAACTGTTTTTTGTTCCGATTTTATCCGAAAACACTGCTCTCTTTGTAATAGCCATTCGATGGAGTAGACTAAACTCAGCTTCAATTGTTTCATCAGTCAAATTAAATCATACACAAATACGATGAATTCTTCTCAATTGAATGTTCAATATAGGTCAAGGCCAAAGAATTCAAATAGCAGCGAAAATGGAATTTTTTCTTCTCAAAATTTCATTCATTCTGATTAGAAACAGAATAAATTCTAGATTGGATTGCCAATGATTGAAGCCCATTCAATTTGAATGTTCAATTCATGTATTTGATCCAGTTCGATACGGTCAACTTCACACCTGATCTGCGTCGCCTGCACAAAAAATGTCATCAATGACAGAACCAAAGTGGCGCGCAACATTGTCAGCATAGTCATTGAATTACGTCGTATTAGAGCACACAGTAGAAGGAGGTGAACACGAGTAGACGACTGTCATTAGAAGAAGTTGAAAAAATCAGGAAATTGATCAATTTCGAATGATTCGAATCATTTGTGTGTTCGGCTAACGAAGTGAAAGGTGAGTTTTGGGGAAAAAATTGATTTTTATTATAATAAACTATTCCATATTAATATGAAATGGATCGAAAAGTGTAAAAGTCGCTTTGCAAAGATGAAAAAACGATGTAAAATTGGCTAACGCAATTTCATAGCCGATTTCATCAAAAATTCAATTTCAGCTCAGTCGTCTCCCAATGAAATTCAAGTTAGAAAAAGTATCTTTGATGATAATATTCAATTTGGCTGAATGTGTGGGACATTCATTCTTTTCTCTGCGACAGATAAAATTTGTGTCTAGAAACTTCGAAACTTCTTTGTTCAGTTCACCTTGAAACTTTGGTTATGTTACTTCATGTTTCGCACTTTGTTCGTCAATTGTCATTTGTGAATATTGGATTTTCATTATGTGTGTGTGTGTGTGTATGATTCACTGTGTGGCAGACATAAGTACATCTTCGTACCGTTTTTAAGAATTGAATCAGCATAAATAAAAAAAACTTTTTATGAAATTATTACAAATCACAATTACATTCGAATGAATGTTTTCAATAGATTTGTTACTCTTCAAATTGTATAGGAACATTGAACCACGATGAATCCGTATCGAAGCAAAGGGTGTTGTAGCAGCAACAATACTAAACGTAAACGCAAGCGTTCATCGGTAGACACAATAGTCGAAGTGAAAGTGAAGCAAGATGTAGTTGTCAAAGAGGAGACAGTGGACAAAGCAGAAATGGTTGATATTACACGGCCACTGCGACAACCACCATCGACTGAAGCGACCGGCATGGTCAAATCAGAGGCTGAGACCGACAGCGAAGTCGATTTTGAATACGATATTGATTGTGTGAAGGGAGAGGTGAAAAGTGAAAACGGATGTGTGAAGAAGGAATGCGGTTCATCACAAGGTGCTAGCTCCTCCGATGGTGGTGACAATCTCGACGATATAGCGGCAGATGCAAGCAACGCAGGACCAAGGTCAAACAGCCGAGAAAAGCACAAGCGTGGATCGAAACGAGAAAATATTACGAATCAAAAGAAGCAAACCAATGCCAAGGCATCGAAGAAAACAGCGGTAAAATACAATCTCACACAACACATTCGAGTCCACACCGCTGAAAAACCATTCGTTTGTGAAGTGTGCGCAAGATCTTTTGCATGGAAAAGCAGTTTCAAACGCCATGAAAAAACCCACGGTCCTCCATTGGCATTCCGTTGTTCAGAGTGTCGTCGAGGATTTGCTCAAGACATCGATAAAACCGACCACGAATCCAAATGCCAGCAGCGTCAGTACGTGTGCTACGCGTGTAAACATATCGCACCTTATGTGTTCAACTTGAAGCGTCACATGCGAACGCACAGTGGACAAAAGCCTTTCGGGTGTTCGGTTTGTTCTAGAATATTTGCAGAAAAAGCTAAACTTCGCGATCATTCACGCACTCACGTTGAACAGCTTCCATTGGCCTGCTCAAAATGTGCTCAACGATTCGCTGAGGCAAATGAGGAACGGTCACATGAGAAACGATGCATCGGTCGTAGATTCGAATGTTATTTGTGCCAGTACGAATGTTTCCAGAAAAGTCATTTGAAGTACCATATGCGATCAAAACACACGGGCGATAAGCCATTTAAATGTGCAGTTTGTGAAATGGAATTTTGTCAGAAGTTTGGACTGGAACGTCATTTGGCCACACATACAAAACCACATCCAATACGTTGCTCCAAATGCTGGGTACGATTCACAGACGAAGACAAAAAGAATGTGCACGAAGCACAATGCAATCGCCGCCTTCGCCAATGCTACTTGTGCAAAGTGAATACAATTAATTCAATACACCTAAAAAACCACATGCGAGCTCAGCACACCGGAGAAAAACCATTTCAATGCGAACTCTGCGGTGCTCGATTTGTGCGGAAATTCGATACGGCTCGCCACATGACACGCCACCATGGTTTGAACAGCCAAATTTAATTTTGCATAAAAAATCGGAATATATTCACTCACTACGTGCTTCCATGCTTTCCATCCAGAAAAAAACGAACTAAATAACAGAAGACACAACGAAATAAAATAACTTTACTCAGTATTCACAGACAACTAATGATATTTTTTGTCTATAACTGACACACAACAAATCAGATTGAATAAAACAGCAGACACTCTCATATGACATTGTCTAAACTTTGTGTTCCGATCAATTTATGCTTTGAACCATTTCCTTTACTTTCCATCTAATCGAATCTAATTCCATTCAATTCAATGTAAAATGAAGTCAAAACTTGTAACTCATGGCACAGAAATGGAAATAAAGTCTCCCAACTTCAGAATAACAACTAATTTGATTTTTCTTCCATTTTTTCATTGATTTCTTAGTGAACCTGCAAAAAATAACTGCTTTTGGCAAAGTAGTTGAACTTTTTATGGGAATCGTTTAAATTCACAATGCTCCAACTAAAAGCTAAATCTATCTAGGTCTCAGACTCATTTGTTCATAAATGCACATGCTGTTCATTGAAATTCGTCCAAGTGCTTCAAAAACCATTCATTTTGATTGTAATTGAAAAGATAATTTGCCCAAAGATAGAAAGAATGCGACATATGAACTCAATTCGGATGGTTTGAAATTCAAGCATTGAATATGCATGAGCCTAGTGAATATTGAAGTTCTGATTCTGATTTATTCTTTCTTCATGCTTTGACCTAGAAGAGTGTCGATGAACGATCATGTATCGGTCCGTATTCAAGAAAATCCAAGAATAAAATTTCATTGATGAAGTTCTTGTTCTACTGGGGCTCATTCATCTCTGTTTCATTCTAAACTTTTCAAAATTTTCATTTTTCGTTACAAGTTGATCAAAATCGATGTGGATCCAAAAGAACTTCCAAACGATTCGGAAAATCCCAAAGGAATGTCAACTTTTGATATGATATTTTCAAACAATTTGCCAAACTCCAAATTGTTCTTCAATTTTCATCAAACTTCAATGACAAATCAAATTGAGACTTTTCTCCAGAGAAAACCAAGCTCAGTATCATTTTCAAAATGATCGAACATGATGTTCGGAATATCAGTTTGGAAATGTGTCTGTTTATACTGGAAGCAAATCTTGAAGATGCTGATAATAAGACAGAGCTTAATGTGCACAGGGATACTAACATGGAAATTTGATCAGCCTTCGATAAAAGATAGAAAAATTGAAGAAAAAAAAGTTTGAAATCAAAACAGATTTTTATTTCGAAATTGAACAAATGATTGCGACCAACTTCACTCCAATGCGTAGTTTCATGTAATGTCAACGAAAGCAATACGCATTGCGTTGTTTTCACCACATTCATTTAGCTACGTTGATTCAATCGCACACAGTAAAATGAGTCTATCGCAAGCAGACGTTCATACGAAGAAGAAGCAAATAAGAAAATCTCTGTCACTTTGTTGCGTCGATTTGTGTCTTACCGAAACAAATCAAAAGGTAAGTTTTAGGAATATTCTCAATTTTATTACATTTCTTCTTGCTTGGAGACTTAGGATATAGCAACAATTGAACAGAAACTCCATTGCAAACAAATAATTTGATGTGAATTTATCTCACGAAATTGAGTAGAGAATTTGATAGCAAAAAAAAATTAGAATTTTCATTTTTCATGTGATTCAGTTTAGAAAATAAAATTTCATACAATTGTACTACTGAAAATTGGAATATTGATTTTCTAGTCCATTCAAAACATAGTTTCAGATTTTCGTTTAAAATACAAGTGTAGAAGAAACTTTGTCCACTCTACTTCTTCTTCTTCTTTGAGTTCTTCAAGAAACTTTGGTTATGTCTTTTCATGTCTCACACTTTGTTCAACAAATGTCATTTGTGGCTCACGGTCTTTCGTTGTGTGTTCAATTGACTGTGTGGCAGACATACAGTACTGATTTTAGGAATTCAAGCATTATTCATTGAAACGAAAAAAGATCTCTCGAAAAAAATTGGCACAAATTGAAATTACATTCGAATGAAGGAATGCACGATGTGTCAATGTCGAGTCTACAACAACTATTCAATTTATTTCAGTTTTATATGAACAATTCACGATTGCAAATGAAGCAATGTTTGGAAGAGCTTTGAATGTAGATTTATGCATTTGGAATTGAATTGAAAGTGACAGCATTTTGATACATTTCTTTGCAGATTGTCGTACGTGAAGTCACAATGAACCCGTTCTAATGTAAAGGTACTGACGGTGGCAACGTCAAACGAAAGCAAAGCCGAAAATCAGCGAGCAAAAATGTCGAAATCAAACAAGAGGTGGTGGTGGTGAAAGAAGAGCCAAGAGATAATGTAGAAATGGTTGATGTTAGTCGCCCAACACGACAGCTACTATCAATTAAAGCAATTGATGTGGTCAAATCAGAGGCTGAGACCGACAGCGAAGTCGATTTTGAATACGATATTGATTGTGTGAAGGGAGAGGTGAAAAGTGAAGACGGATGTGCGAAGAAGGAATGCGGTTCATCACAAGGTGCCAGCTCTTCTAATGGTGGTGACAATCTCGACGATATAGCGGCAGATGCAAGCAACGCAGAACCAAGGTCAAACAGCCGAGAAAAGCACAAGCGTGGATCGAAACGAGAAAATATTACGAATCAAAAGAAGCAAACCAATGCCAAGGCATCGAAGACAGCAGCGGTAAAGAGGCACAAGAAGCACATGTGCCATTTTTGCAATTACGCTGCATCAGTGAAATCAATTCTCACAGCACATATTCGAGTGCACACTGGTGAGAAGCCATTCGTTTGCGAAGTGTGCGCAAGATCTTTTGCATTGAAAAGTAATTTGCGTCAACATGAAAAAACTCACGGTCCTCGATTGGCATTCCGTTGTTCAAAGTGTGGTAGAAGATTTGCTCAAGAAATCGATAAAACCGACCACGAATCCAAATGCCAGAGGCGTCAGTACGAATGCTACGCGTGCAAGTACAACAAATTCCAATTGGCATTCATGAAGCGTCACATGCGAACGCACAGTGGACAAAAGCCTTTCGGGTGTTCGGTTTGTTCTAGAACATTTGCAGAAAAAGTTACCCTTCAACGTCATTCACGCACTCACGTTAAACAGCTTCCATTGGCCTGCTTAAAATGTGCTCAACGATTCGCAAAACAAAACGACAAGCAGTCGCATGAACAGCGATGCACACGTCGACGATTCGAATGTTATTTGTGCCAGTTCGAGTGTTTCCAGGAATGTGATTTGAAATACCATATGCGATCAAAGCACACGGGCGATAAGCCATTTAAATGTGCAGTTTGTGAAATGGAATTTTGTCAGAAGTTTGAACTGGAACGTCATTTGGCCACACATACAAAACCACGTCCAATACGTTGCTCAAAATGCTGGGTACGATTCACAGGCGAAGACAAAAAGAATGTGCACGAAGCACAATGCAATCGCCGCCTTCGCCAATGCTACTTGTGCAAAATGAATGCAATTGATTCAATACACCTAAAAAGCCACATGCGAGCTCAGCACATCGGAGAAAAACCATTTCCATGCGAACTCTGCGATGCTCGATTTGTGCGGAAATTCAATGCGGCTCGCCACATGACACGCCACCATGGTTTGAACAGCCAAATTTAATTTTGCATAAAAAAATCGGAATATATTCACTCACTACGTTTTTCCATACTTTCCATTCAGAAAAAACGAACTTAATAACAGAAGACACAACGAAATAAAATAACTTCACTCAGTATTCACAGACAACTAATGATATTTTTTGTCTATAACTGACACACAACAAATCAGATTGAATGAAACAGCAGACACTCTCAAATATCAAAAAATGGAATCTAATTCCATTCAATTCAATGTAAAATGAAATCAAAACTTGTAACTCATGGCACAGAAATGGAAATAAAGTCTCTCAACTTCAGAATAACAACTAATTTGATTTTTCTTTCTTTTTTTCATTGATTTCTTAGTGAACCTGCAAAAATAACTGCGTTTGGCAAAATAGTTGAAATTTTTATGGGAATCGTTTAAATTCAAACTAAAAGCTAAATCTATCTAGGTCGCAGACGCATTTGTTCATAAATGCATATGCTGTTCATTGAAATTCGTCCAAGTGCTTCGAAAACCATTCATTTTTATTGTGATTGAGAAGAAAATTTGTCCAAAGATAGAAAGAATGCGACATATGAACTCAATTCGGATGGTTTGAAATTCAAGCATTGAATATGCATGAGCCTGGTGAACATTGAAGTTCTGAATCTGATTTATTCTTTTTTCATGCTTTGACCTAGATGAGTGTCGATGAACGATCACATATCGGTCCGTATTCAAGAAAATCCAAGAAAAAAAGATTTCATTGATGAAGTTCTTGTTCTACTGGGGCTCATTCATCTCTGTTTCATTCTAAACTTTTCAAAATTATTCATTTTTCGTTACAAGTTGACCAAAATTCATGTGAATCCAAAAGAACTTTCAAACGATTCGGAAAATCCCAAAGGAATGTCAACTTTTGATATGATATTTTCAAACAATTTGTCAAACTCCAAATTGTTCTTCAATTTTCATCAAACTTCAACGACAAATCAAATTCAGGATAATTTGAAACTCTCATTTTACTAAGATGAAAAACAGAAATGAGCAATTATTATTTGTGGGGTCAATTTTGAGTTATGGGCATAAAAAACAAACTTTGAATTCATAAAAATTAGTGGCGCAGTATAGACAAAAATATGTAAAAAAATTTTTTTTACTAAAAATCGAACTGATCTGCCAAGGTCAAAAAGGGCACATGGCAGGTTTCAGCCGATTTCCTTTGAACAAATGATAACATCGACTGTACCAAAAATGATTAAAATTAAAAGTGTTTTCTAGATTTCAGAAAATGATTCATTTTCATATATAATGATTTTACCAAGCTCGTGTAAGCATAACTAAAAATATCACTAATCTTTGCTTTTTTTTTTTTTTGTTATGGAAACATTGGATTGAAGTAATATCACTGAATTAATCTATTTTTGTACACTGAAATATATCATTCAGTAAAGTGTTCGTGTTTTCGTGAACTTTTCTCCGTATTAGCGCTTTAAATGAACAAAATATCAAAATTCCTATGCAAAAGTATTCGGCTGAAATATTATCTAAGAGTTGTTCTTTTCGAAGAAATCCTTTATATTGAAATAGAGACTTTTTCAAAGCAATCCAAGGAATTTTTCAGAGTTATTTTATAAAAATGAAGGAACAATTTTGTTGCTCTTGGTTTTTATTCACTTGATGATGAAATGTTTGAACTTTTATTTACAGGTTGAAGATCTAATGTATCTTAAAATCATAGTTTCCAAACAAAAAGTCTTAAATTAAACAATGAAAATATAGAAAAATCTCTACTGTGTTATGGAAAAACTTCTTTTTGACTTAATTCACTTAAAATTCGAGATAGAATTCTATGATTAATATTCGCAGTTATTTGCTAGTTCTTAGTTTCGCTGTTGAGTACCTTACTTTATGTTAAACTTCGCAAATAAAATATTTCTGATAAAACCACGATGCATCGTTCCACTTCATGATGCCGTAATAATTGATCAATTCAACACAGTCATCGTTCACGCTTAAATAATTCAAGTCATCGGGTTGCCAGTTGGAGTATGTCATTGTCCGACCACTGCCAATCCAATAGAAGTTTCCGCTATTGCCAAAGTTTGTACCCGCTGTACAAAAGGAAGAATCCGACAAATCTACAAACGGAACAGAACAAAAAAAAGCAATGAAATCAATATTCACGAATACACTCGATTGAAATTTATTGAATCATTTTCTTAAATTTTCCTAGCAAACAATTTTCACTATTCTCCGAGAGAAAAGGTTATTTTTTCCTCTTACGTATACATAGACCTCCCATTCCCGATTTCTAGGCGGGAATTTCCCGATTTTCATCACGATTCCCGCCTTCCCGATTATTGGACCAAATTCCCGATTTGGGCCAAAATTCTCCTGATTTAAGTCTTTTTTTCTTAAAATGTCTTCATGGTATACAAATAAATCGTTTTTTCACTTACAAATAATTAATCTCTTTTTTCATAACTTTTCAGAATTTGAATCACGAAATACATTGATATCAACAATCAAATGTGGGCCAATTGCGTTATGATTTTTTTCTCCAAACAGTTTTGAAAACAGCTGTCGATTTTGCATTTGTCAGCAAAAATGATGTCTCCAGATTTTGAGTCATGGCGACTAAGCAAAACGTGCATTGAACAAAAGATAACACAAAATATCGATTAATAAACAAAAACTGTATACTCGGGTCTTTTGTTTGGAATGGGTATGTAAATCAGTATGTATTGCCAGACATGCTGTCTCCAACACCAGAACAATTATGTACTGTTGCAGTTTTGCTTGTCGCGATTCACACTTATTGTAATTTCAATCAGTGTGTCGTGTGATTTCATAAGCTATAGATCGAATAAATCTTTGCAAGAGAAAGTTGTTTTTGTTTAGCATGCCTCCCATAGACACAAAGTATTCTGTGCTCTGGGAGAGCGAGCCAATTTTCAGAGGATGGCTCTCTCGAGGCAGTATTGAGACTAAAGCAAAATGTCTTTGGTGTCCATCAGAATTTTCGGTGGCACATGGTGGCCGTACGGATGTGATGCGGCATATGAAAACGGATCAACACAAGCGCATGGAAAATGCAAAAGTGACCCAAAAATCTGTTGCTACAATGTTCAGTGAGTTTGTTTTTGAATTTTCTTCGAAATTTGTTTTTTCAATGAAATTGTATTTGTGAACTTTGAATATTCATTTGTGTTTGT
>NW_022595303.1:0-55619 GCF_009176505.1 Sitodiplosis mosellana
ATTATGTCATACTCGTTTGGAAAATGGACAAAATATTTGATCTTATTGACAATTTCGAAAATGCCATTCAAAAACGTGAGTACATTTTATTTGTTAATACTAAAACTACTCACATCAATGAAATTGCATCGAGTTGAAGATGAAAAAAAAAACTCAAAATTCTTTGCAAATACGAAATGCTGAGATGCTGAGCCATCAAAAAATGTATGTTTGATTTTTTGTGTTTCTATTTTCCACGTTTCGGATTAGGACTAAACAATCCAGTTTCGAAAATGTTTTACGAAGAATGGAATAAGAAGGCGGAAAAATGGACTCAGATCTTCAGTTTCATTTTCATCAACGTCACACTACCGCTCCTTACGATTTCGTACTTTGTTTGGAGCTATATTCCATATTACATGGTGTGCCGAGGTGATGACGCTTTTCACCTACCATTTCTCATAGCGTAAGATTCCCAATTTATTGAACTTCGAACAGCCATAGGAAAATCACATTCAACAATTGTCTATTGCCACAATGTGTGGTGTCAGCACGTGTTCTATGTTGGCAAAATGTGTTTTCAGTTCACGGTTGATTTTAGGTGCACTATGCACTGAACTACCTCTGCACAGTATATTGCGTTCAATCGACACCGATTGCAATTCTTTGTGTTGTGCTAGGCGGTATTTTAGCCAGTCACACCACATGCTCGTCGTTTTGTTCAATCTGAGATTACTAAGTTTTCGTGATCAATACGCAAGGTGGCAGCACCTTAAATGGCGTTTTTATACACAAAGTAGATACTTGAGTGTAAATTATGAGTGGCGTTTCAAAATGAAGGTTTAACACAAATACATGGTCAATATAGAGCGTGTGGTGTGACTGATTTTAGCGACGAACTAACAAAAAAAAACATCGGTCATGTTTATTGGTCAACTGTGAACAATTCGTAACGAATTCGCAGAGAACGTGCGAATTCGTAACAAAATCGCAATGGAACGATCAAATTCGATAGATTCAACTGACATAAAAACCCCTAAGTAAAACCGACGGAATGAAAAGTATCAACGTTTCGCTGAATGTATGTGTGTATTTATAAATCAATAGGTTATCTGGCTGGTGACCGTTTTGCGAAATGCAATCTCAACAGATCGACGTTATCGTAATTATCACAATATTGAAATAAATAAAAAAAACCACAACGACAAAATCACGACGTATTGAATACACACTTAAATACACATATTCAATATACGCAAAACGCTTGCACCGTCAATCTTTTGCAGTTTTTCTTTTTACCAAAAAGAAAATGTAGATCATTTCAAATGTTGAGAGAATTTTTATTTCATTGTTTCTCATGCTTAAAAGGTATCTTTCATTAGAAAAAAGAACATAGAGAAGTGTACTTGTCTTGCGAATGAGACATGCTACTCTTTTATGTGGAATTACGATTCATTGAACCAAACTTTTTATGCAAAAATTCTATGAATTTGTGCAAGAAAGTTCAAATCTACATGGGAATTATGCGAGTTTCTGCTCTTTTCACCAATCATTATTAAAATAAGCTCCTTGGATTCTCCATACATACATCAAGTGATAAACAAACTCTTTTTATGACTCCTGTAGTTAAGTATTTTTTTAAGTGATACATAAAACTCAACGAGTTGCCACATTTCGAAACATAAGGTAGAATGAACCGGCTGAATTATTCATCTGCAAAGGAATTTAATTGAAATAACCACAGGGATTAAAAAGTGCTTGTTCTCCAGTATTATCAAATTAATCGGAATCAATTTGATATCAATTAAATTTTCATTAGGAAAAAAATTGAAATTTTCATAAGAAACTCTTTTACCCGAATAAAACACTGTAAATTACATCCAAAGAAATGAAATCCATCGAAGATAATTTCCCGTTGCGAACGAGCTGTTATAAAAGGTATGTACATTTGAAGTTCTATTGGAAAATTGTACCAATTGGAATTGTACAAGTTAGCACCAGTGGAAAAACCAGCAACAGATGCCAGTGTAGCACCGTAGCACAGTCCATATGGCCATAAGAGTGATACAATCAGGCACAGAATGTCATACAAGATCATTATATCCAAACTGCCGATGGTCTGTTCAATTCAAGAGCAAGTGAACAAATTGAAAATTTTCACGCACAAAATGTAAGAGGAAACGCATTTTCTTAATCGAAATTTTGGAATCATATGCATAAAAAATCACTTACATGTTCCACCTGATACAAAGCAGATGCAAAAAATACAATGTTGCAGGAAAGCATCCAGAATATAACGCCACTAAATACATCACCAAGCAACTCAGAAAATCTGCAAAGAAATAGGTTTCATTCAAAATTATTCGAAAACTTTTGATTAAAAATCATCCATAAATCGTTCAACAAAAAAAATGCTCACTCATAAGCTTTAAGGTGCAAATCAACGATACGATTCAAATTTAGTCTTAAAATATCCGAAAGGCTGGCATTCATTTTCTTGTTGTTCTTCAAATTTTCTTCGACTTTTGAGCTAAACGATCGTACTAGCAATTCGAAATGATCGCAAATTGCACAAATGTACGAACAACAGCTCACAAAATACGTCATCGAACATGATGTAGTCAATGAATATGCTAAGGCGATGTAACATTGAATTAACCAGAATAAATACCAACCATAAACTGTTGATGAATCGAATGGGATGTAAAAATTGTACGGAAGCAACCATGTTGATGTGTCAAAATTTCCGATCCACATGAAATACGATGAATAAAGTGATGCAGCTATAAATAGTCCAGCGGCCATCAGCAAATATCCTACCGAAATGATTTGCGTGAATTTTCGACAGAATTGCTCAGTTTTAGTGTAGATGTGCAGCTCTTCTGGTTGAACATCTGCTCAAAGTTTACGGTTGAGTGTTTTTGAGTGAAAATTTCCATTAAATTGGATAAAGTAAAATGAAATTGACGGATTAAATTGCATTGATGATTTTTGTGAATTTAAAATTTGAAAAGCATTTTCAAAGGCTTTTTCAAAGAAGATTTTCACAGGCTTTTTCTAGCTCCCCTATGACTACTAGTTTCAAACGTAAATGCACGTAAATGCTGCATAATATTAAACGCACCCATTAATTTTTCATTGTTTTCCTATTAAGAATGGATGCGTTTAGTATTATGTGACTTGACGACAGCAGAACACTAGCAGTCGTAGTAGCTCCCAAATGGAGAATCACACAAAATTTGAATATTATTTACACCATTCATTAATATTTGAATATTCAAGCGAAGTTGTTAAATTTGTTTGAACTTAAGTTCACCCTTCGTACCTTTATCAACAAATTCCTGCAATTTTAGTTGCAATAGCTTCACTTTGCTCATGTTTAGCCCGAGACTAATGTACGAACCAGCACATTGCAAACTCCCACACAACAATAAAATTGCTCTTAATGCCAACGTTAACTGATACATATGCTGATATGCGTAAATTGTGCTGCCAGTAAACATGAGACACACCAATGCAAATATGAGCACATAATTGCTAGCGAAATGACCAAATTCATTCGTTAGCTGCGCTAAACGATTCGAACTTATTCCTATCAATGTCAAATAGTATTGATTGTATTTGAGGACTTGCATTTTATATACGTTTTGATTTGATTTATAAGTTTAAAGAACACTGTAACTGAGTAGAATGATGGAACGATTTTAAAACGTAGAGTCTAGAACTTTCAGTGATGGGCCACGTCGACGACGACGAAATAAAATTTTAATCAGTCAAAGAAGCAGTTAGAGTGGAGGATTTTGGAAATGATTGAGGGTGAATTGATTTTTTCCCAGTTTCCAGTATTTTTCAAAACTTGAATAATCTTTTAATTGAGAAAATTCTTCTCTTAAAGAAATTGATTTTGATGATTTAAACGATGACTGATTTCGATTGAAGCGAGGTACTTTTTGTAACAAGGATGGAAAAGCTCCTGGTTTTATTTTTCACTCATGAGTCGATTTATAAAGAAAAGTTATGGGAGTAAAACCATAGAAACATGGTCGAAAACATGCTTTAAATATTTACTTTTTGAAAAATTAACGAAAATAATTGGTTGCTTGTTCCAGGAAAAAATTCATTTCTTCATTTTAGAAATCTTCATTGTTCATTCTTTGGAAAAAGCAGATTCTTGGAAATTCTGACGAAGCTCTCCGTTCGATTTGATAAAAACATTTTACAAACTAATTGATTTGAATGTTTCGACACTCCCCGTTTTTCGCTTTCTCCTCATTCTCTTGGCTTATGGTCATTACTCCTCGGGTGAGAAAGCGAACGAGCGGTAGAGCGGGTGGCACACCGGTTCATGTACCGCACCCGTTTGCCGTCCGTCCGTTCAAATTAACGCAAGTGGTTATCTAATGGATGGTCAGCGGTTGAGAGGGCGGGTAGCGGTAGATGATCACCGTTCGCCCGTTGAGTTACCGCATTTGTCACTTCATAGATGATGATTGAACGTGTGAGCGAGCGGTTGAACGGTTATTCACAAATAAACCAAGAAACTTAAGAACAAAAGAAGACTCATGGGATTCAAGCGAGCGGGCGAGTGGTTTATGTTAACAGATTTTTGTGCCTTTCTCGGAATTGGTTGAAGCCATTGGAATGATAAATAGCTCAATTTGTAGGTAATTGCAATTGCTTTCGATGCCGCCTGACCGATTTTTGTGATATTTGATCTGCTTTCATAGTCACACACCACTGAAAATGACTTCAAGATTTTATATGAGTAAATTTTGCTGAGTTATTTTTACCATCATTAGCTCTTGCCAATAATTGGCTACAATATCAGAATTGGTCGAACTGTTACGAACTAAAATGGCTTCCGAAACCACCTTACTCAAAAACTGTATGCATTTTAAGAAAGTGGTTTTCTTCTACATTTTCCGAATTTTTGAAGCCAAACTTATTTTTTTGGGGCCAGCTTTCAAGAACCGAAGAACGGTTTTGAAAATCTCTGAGAAAAAAAGTTTGGACGACTTTTTTTTTCTTTTTTTTGGCCAAGTTTCTTGGGTTCATCATCTATGAAGTGACAAATGCGATACCTCAACGGGCGAACGGTGATCGTTTACCCGCGCGCTTAACTGCGTAGAAAAGCTTAAAAAGCAACACAAATGTGACAAAGGCATAGCATCCATTTCAATTCATTTCTCTTATTCTTGATTAACCGTATGCGTTAATTTGAACGGGCGGACGGCAAACGGGTGCGGTACATGAACTGTAATGACCATTCTCTTCCATTCATTTTGTTTATTATTTTCCTTTGCTTTAGCAATTGGTCTTGAGATTCTTAGAAAAACGATTGTGGGTTTTCCTGCATTCTCACCATTTCCACTGAATTCTATGGAAACTATAACCATAATATAAACTGGTCAATTGTTTCCAATACGGTCAAAGAAACTTCATTGCCATAAGATTTAAATTAATCTCGAACATTGGGCCATCCAATAATATTGTCAACGATTCCGTCGAATGACAATTGTTTCTAATCAAATTTCAATCGGAAAACTTTCGTTCCATTTGGAATTACTTCATTTCATCCTCTTGATTGGCCCGATACCAATTAAATTGACGAAGTCAGCCAACATCAATTAAATCATCTAAGTTTCAAGAATAAAAGGTCAATAATAATAATGATTGGTTTTGCATACAGTCAATGTTGAAAACTTGAGCAGTTTTTAAGCCTTATCAACCCGTTTTTCAAATCAGTTCAAAAGTTTTGAATCGAAACTTGTGCTTTTTACATGAACATTACATTGAATTATTGGGTATTTTACAAGATTCGACTTGTTCAAATGATTAATTCGTCGAATCAATAGGAAAAGCGTGTATTTATAAATACACAGTACACACCTCTCAATTTAAGCCTTTAAGAAAGAATGAAAAACATATTTTGGTTCGTTGGGAATTTAAAATGTTTTTTGTATTGTGAAATGATTCCAAATCCATAGATACGCTCAATTTACAAGGTTTTTTTTCGACTCGTATAAAAATAACAAACTGGTAGCCAGTCACTGTTTATTATAAGTCGATTTCGATTTGTAATCGAACCTATCACCATGTTAAAATTCAAGAGATTCGCATGTGACCTCAATTGTATTTCCTATCAAATGTTAAAATATTGATTTCATTATTGCTTCAGGATTCGTGGCCATGGTAACGTACTGAATAAAACCAAAAGAACACATTTGCACTAATATATCGCCACGAGAAATTGTCATGTATGGTGATTGGTGAAGATGTTTAACTAGATTTAGTCGTTGAGATTGAAAAGCCTCTCTGATCGTCTGTACAAATAGATAGGAAACGTCAAACATGAACAATAAAGCGGCACCTGGCGACTGGTTGGAGAAATAGAGAATCATATACATAATTTGCTGTAACAAGTATGCGTCTGTGTTAGTTCAAACGTTGAAAGTATGACACATTGCACTTAGTCCCCAGGTGCCGCTGTATTGTTTACTATTTTCATGATCAGAAAGGCTGAGATTAAAGTCATGGCTTTTCCATATGAATACAAGAATTTGTTTTATCGCTTGAATAAATGAATATATTTGGTTTCTTTCATTTGATTTTTCTCATTGATGTTAACGTACTTTAATTGCAAAAACTCATTATCATTGTATTTCCCCTGGTTTCCCAGAATCAGGCCGGTTTTACCATGGTTTTCCGGACCCAATTCTGGTATGAAAGCCTCACTTTTATATCATCCCTCCCCTGACTGTATTCTCTTTGCAAAAGACGCACCATGGGCGGAATTTATGCCGTATTGGGTCTCTGACCAGCATGTTCTCAGCTTGCTGGGAACACATATTGGCATAAATATAGGCTCCGTAATAAATAAATAAATAAATACGTGAATATTTATTATGCATTTATTTCTTCATAAATTATAATTATATCGATTAGTGTGCCAAATGGACATCAGCAAAGGTCACGTTAGTTCACACATTCAATACACTTGAAAAATAGATGATCGATTGATTTTTCATTTTTTTTCCGCATCGTACGAAACTTTGTTTCAACCTTCGTTCGCATCGTTTTTTTTCTATTCTCTTACATATGCAAACACCAAAGTATGGACGCTTTGGAATGAATGTCTGTAATGTATTCAACATTTGAGTAAACGACGTTCAACGTCTACAGACTTTCGCCAACATTTAGTACAAACCTAGGTATAAACACTCGGTCCAGTCTTAAAATATATTTTAATAAATGTAGAGAAAGGTGTTTTGTGAAAGAGTAGCATGTTATGTTCAGGACACTTTTTCAACTGTCCATTTTCGAGAAAAAAAACGTTTAAGATTTTGAGATTTGTCTGAACTTGACATAGAATGAGCCGGCGTTGTTAACCATCTGTATCGAAAAAAACACATTCATTTTAATAAATTTTCATGAACAAATTCATTTGACTAAAAAATAAATTAAAATAATCGCTTACCCGAATGAATTTTTGCAAATTGCATCCGATCAAATTGAAGCCATTGAAAGAAATCTCGTGTTGCGAATGCTAAATAATCAAAGGGACATACCTAGAAAGAAAATAACAAAAGAAACAATGAAAATAACGGTGGGAATTAGCATCGTATGCAATGTATGCATTGAGACGCTGGAAATTTTTTCGACGCGCAACCTTTAGCAAAAGTTTCCGCGCCAAAGAACTACTGTGACAGCATACATTCTGTTTGGCAAATGTATTCTGTCATTACATCGCAGATTCGACGAAACGAGTGAGAATGACAGAGGCGGCATAGATGGTGCGTCGAAAAAATTTCCAGCCGATTTTGCTGTTATTAATGCCCACCGGAAAATAATGGTTATCAATGACAAAGTGATGGAAAATGAAAAACGACATACATCATGAACGGCTTTGGAAAATTGTACCATTCTTCATGGTAAAAGGTTTCACCGGTGGAAAATCCAGCTGTCGACACCAATGTGGCGCCGTATCAGAGTCCAAATGGCCATGCCAGGGATACAATGATGCACAAAAGGTCATATAAGATCATTAAATCAATGTTGCTAATGGTCTGTGGGCCAGTTCAAGTTATAGGAAAATAAAAAAGAATCGCAATTGTGTTAATGTAAAAATAAGTGCTTTGAAGTGAAATATTTGAAGTAAATCGAAAAACAAAGTAACTCACGCTAGGGGCGAGACACAAATTCTAGTAGAGTCTATTTACATTCAATTTTATATATTTTTGCTTTATGTCCTCTAACTTTTCTAATGTCCGAAATTTAAGTTTCGTGTCTTCCCCCTAGCTCATTGGTCATTTTTCCCCATCATATCGTGCGTAAAAGTATTTTTTGATGAGTTAATTTGTTTTTCAAACGACTTCAACAATTGAAACATTTTCATGGAAAATCCATTACATTTTCCAGTTGAAACAGAGCCGATGCGAAGAAGACGATATTACAAGGAAGCATCGAAAATATCACGCCACTGCAAACATCTCCAAATGTATCCAAGATTCTGAAATAAGACAAAATTCAATTCATCATTCAGAATCTTCGACTCAATTAAACTTGTAGTTTCCAATCGAATCGTTTTATCTAGCCCACAAACTCTATCGATCCAAAAAAAAGTGACTCACTCATGATGTGTCAAAATTTTCAATCCACATACAGTAGCATGCAAAAATTGCTGATGCGATGAATAATCCAGCCGCATCAAGTAGATAGTCAATGGATACAAACTTGGTCAATTTTTGGCATTTATCTTCGGTTTCCTCATAAAAATGCATTTCATTACGTTCAACTTCTGTTTGATGAAAATATGAATAAAAATGGATCTAAACAGGTCATGCATCAACCCAATGACAATATAATTTTTTCAAATAAAATCGATTTTCTCTCTATTTATTTTAAATATTGAATGCATTACCCTTATCAACGAATTCTTGAATTCGAAGCTGCAATTTCTTAACTTTCTTCATTTTCTGCCCGATGCTAATGTACGAACCGGCACATTGTAAGCTTGCACACACCACTAAAATTGCTCTCAAAGCCAACGTCAAGTGATACATGTGCTGATACACATAAATGGAAGTGCCGGTAAACATTACCGTTACCAACCCAACCAGCATCACATAGCTGTTGGGCGATTTCCAAAACTCATTGGTAGCTTCTGTTAAACAATTTGAACTGATGCCGAGTAACTTCAAGTTGAATTGATTATACTCAAATACATTCATTTTTAATCACAACACTCTTTGGTTTTCTGCTTTGAAAATACTTTTCAAGTGAACGTTTTCGGAGTGACTTGAAATAAGCTTATTTTGAACGGATCTGTGAACGGAATGAACTGAAACAGAGCAAATGCTTTTCAAACCAATGCTGAAACACTTCTGAATGAATTCGCTTCTTGGAACTCAATAAATAGACCCCTGTTCTCCAAAATGATACCAAAAAGTTTATTTAAAACAATGCATCCCATGTAATTAATTGGAAAAAGTTTGTGTTTTTCATATATATATGAGTTATATGTATATAGAGTTTGAGTTTACGTGTTCAATCCTGTAAATGTCGACATTTTTAATTACAATGGGTTTCAATAGTTGAAGTTGACTCAACAACTTAGTTGAGCATTTCACGATTTCATTCACTTCAAATGACACGAATTTTCAACCTCGATTAGACCAGAAATGCTCAAATGACTCATCACACAAATACGATGTTGCAAAAGAAATGGGTAAACGGGAAAATGAACAGGAATCTCCTGATTCTCACACACAGTGTTTGTCTATTGCATTCACACGGAAATGGACAGAGAAGTATATACAACACATGAGACACGAATTGCAGCTATGTGTGTGCTCGCGCGTCGCTTACGATGTGTCTCTGTGTTGTGTATGCTTCTCTCTCTCTCTGTTTCCGTGTGAATGCAAGAGACAAACACGAACGCGCGTCACAGTGTATATGCACGCAACCAACAGCTGCTGTTAAACCGATCTGTTCACCAGCAGCGCTGCATAGCCAGCAACTTCAATAGTCTCTATAAAAGAATTGTAATTTTTGAGGAAAAAAAAGGAAAATTTATTGAAGTTTTATTGAAAATCCCTTTCATTTATCTAGTGATCAGAGCGAAACATCTAATTTAAGATCTTTATTCAATGATAACGTTTTTTTAATCCAAAATATTTGTGTTTTTTTCCTTACAATTTAGAAAAAAATTTGAATCAAAAATTTCTTTCATTTTCGTTTTTCAAGAGAAAAGAAAAGTTACGGCTTTGAATTCCAACACCTTGGAAATTTGCTCAAGTTTGAAGGAAATGCAATGGTAAATGCTGTGTGAAAGTGTTCTTATTGAAAGGCTAACGCAAGAGGTTGACAAGTGAATGTCACTTCCAAAATGTTGTGAAAATTGTTGATATATTGAATGAAAAATTCCACTTTAAAATGAGAAAACGTCAGCCAGTTTGCGTCGTTGTTCTTCCTTCCACTTCTGAATTTCAATGCATAAAAATATGCATAATTTGATACTTTTATGTTAAAAAAACTGCTATTCGTTTTGAAAAATAATGGGAGTCTGTGAACAATAAAATATCCATTTGCTTATACTTTGGTCACAAATTGACTTTTTCATTGAAAAATTCACTCAAAATGAAGATTTTACATATAAAACTTTGAATTGAGTAGAGAAGTTGGTATATTTGGGTTTATTTCTTCAAAAAATAAAAGCCATTGATGTTGGAACGCAGAATAAAGCATTTTTGAAGCAGAAAAAGTGATTTTCTGTATAAAATATGGCGAGTTGAAAACATAAGCTGGAACAGGGCCATTTTTCGGCATTTTAGGCTCATCAAACAGGATTGAAATAAGTCTACATCGATTTCTCGTCCAAAATTAGGTAGAAATAGACTCCTACCAGGCCACCATAGGTGAGTTTTCTATGCCATAAGTGTGATTTTGTATGCGGATTTTGACCATTCGCATGTTTTATGGAGAAATGTCGATTTCAAACCAAATTTATAGATAAACTGATGTTAAAATGTTCATATTTTCATGTATTTTGACGAGGAAATAGCAGTTTTCTCAGTCAAAAAACATTGTAGCAGATCATTTTCGACCATTTTTTCCACAAAAACGCTGATAAATAAGATATGATCTACTTTCCGAGGCCAAATACAAAAAATTGAATGGTTGTTACACGGAATTTTAATTTCTTATCTGAAGCGGCGCGACATGGGCTATCTTTTGACGCGAAAAAACATGCCAAAAAATCGCCACTCTTTTGAGATATTTCACATTTTATACTTTGAACCCATTTTTGGAGGCCCCTTTGAACCCATTTTGCCAAATAGAGTTTCAGGCACATTTCCGACTACATTAAATGCAAAATTTCTCTCGGAAACTCCTCTTACTAGCAGAAATATAGACTGAATGCGTCCGCCTAAATGCAGACTTCTATTTTTGACAATGAGGGAATTTGGAGTCTACGAAAAATAAAAAGAGATATGATTTATCGTTTTCGATATTTTTTCTATTTTTTATTGCAATCTTGAGATTGTTTTGTGTTGAAATACCTATGTTTTACTGCAATGAAAGAAAAAACGGGAACAAAATTCATTAGGTCTAACGAAAAAAGTGACGAGATTCAACCACTAAATTTCAAGACACTACTTACTCTTGCTTTCTCGGAAAATAAAGCCGGTTTGAATAAAACAGGTGGGCCAAAATTATTTGGTGGATTTAGTTTAATTGGAGGTACAGGCACCCAACCGTTGTCCATTAGCTGGTTTTACTCCACGCGGTTGTGATGAACCAAATTTACTTCGTTGTACTGGTCCATCTCTTACTGAACCGCTATTTAAAGTCGAAATAAAATAATTAACTCATGTTTTTCTCGCAGCTCTCTCATATTTTGTTATACTCACATGAGCGAGGGGCAAATCACTCTAAAGTAATTTGTAATAGAGAAAGTAATCGAGAAAGTAATTTACGTGTAAAAATCTCAATTACTTTTCAATTTTTTTTAAAAGTAATCGAGATTTTTACACGTAAATTACTTTCTCGATTACTTTCTCTATAACAAATTACTTTCGAGTGATTTGCCCCTCGCACATGAGTGGTTGTTGCGAATCTCTATACAAAAAAAAATATTAACAATTTCGATAAATATTCACTTTGGTTTGGGAAAATATTTTAGCTTTGAATTCACTTACTCGTCGCTGAGAGTATCGATGCTGCAGCAATTTAATGCCTAAATGATATTCAAAAAGAATTTTTCATCGGATTATTTCCGAAAATTTGTTAAATTTTAGTAAATCTACTACTTTAGCCAAGTCTCACATTCCGTATATATTTAAAAGATTTTTTTTAACATAAATTTTTAAGTGTGCCTTGGAAATAGTATTTCAATTCATTTTCTACCTTTTTCTACTAAATATTGAACGTTTCCCTTGTTCATCAGAAATTCGATTGAACTTCAAAGAACCTTCCCGATTTTAAAAGTTTTTCTACACACCGTCTCCACTTGCATTTAGTTTCCATTACATTAGATACACTTTGACCGTTGAAATCCAATGGAAATGGAGAATAGTTGAAAGCTGCCGCTTATTCTTTATTTCTTCGACAAGTGTTAAATATATTTTGTACGAAAGTGAATTGAAATAGTGGAATTAAGGTGACCAAATTTATTCAAAAATGATACTCACAAGACAAACGATCAAAAGAATTGTAATAGTTTTCATCTTGAACTTGTAATTCCGTATGAAATGACACGGGTGGAATAAGCCATTCTTATAGGACTTGAAAAACAAAATTTCGGTTCGACACATGCCAATCATATTCGTTGAAAACGAAGACATTTGAATAAATATTCTTCGATAGAAGCATTTTCCGCATTCCATTTGCTGACAAATTTTTGCACAGTAAATAAAATAAATGGGAACCTAGCTTAGAAACAACTGTTCTGTACCGTTATGAACGGTTTCGAAACGTACATTTTCAAGGGATTATTTATTTATTCGTACGGCAAATGCTATAATTATCGGCTGGCTTAAAAAAAAATTCTATTTGCTCAAGTAAACCATACTTGGTTCATAGTAAAGTTCGTCATATAAATTGTTAGTTATAAAATAATAAAATTATGCAAATTGTTACTTCGGCAAAAACTTGCACAGAGAAAACTGTGTTGATTTTTACGTAGCAAAATGTTTGAAACTGCCAAATTCCAACACATAAATTGAGTTTTTCGCAACAAATGTTTTTTCCATATTAACCCTCAACTGCATGAATTTTTCCTAGGACTGGGAGTACTGGTATTTGGTTGATTTTTGGCCATAGATAACGAAAAAAATATTCATAATCCTAGATTTCCCATGGTTTAGTCAGGAAATGCGATAGAAATAAGTCAGAGAACAATGAAATCCATTGTTTAAAAGTGTCAAAAATATGTCTAATTTGGAAACCGAATAATTTTTTTTGTCAAATTTTCGTTTTCGTGCACATTTTTGTTTATAACTCACCAATCGTACGACATAGACAAATGACGCCAAAGACAAGAATAAAGAAAAAACATTGACAAATAAAAATTCCCTTTGAAGCAATGTCATCCGCCGTACGATTCACATTATACAGGTGTTTAAATGATGCCCGCCAAAAGGCGGGCTTATGCAGTTGAGGGTTAACTCAAGTATTTGTCAAATTAGACACCAGCTCCCTTACATCGTGTCTAATAAAAATTGACACCTAATTTTTTTACGTAAAAATCAACACAGTTTTCTCTGTGTGTGGAAAGCTTGATATTCATTTCAATTAAGATCATTCAACATAACTTACGTACAATTTTAGCATAGTATTCCAATTTCAAAGTGTTTCATATTTCATCGTTGTTACCTTTTTTTTCATTTTCGAGACCGTAACAATCATTAAGAGGATGTTGAATATGGTATTCAAAAGACTTTGAACATTCAACCAAATTTGCAATTCCAATGGAACAAGTTGTTGATGCATTCGATGACACATAAAAGAAGAATGAGAAAATCGAATGAATGAAACGTTTCAACGGTTTTAGGTGTGTAACAGGAATGAAATCTACTGTCCACAATGGTTTGTTCAGAGAAAAATGTGTCGTGGACAAAGGTAATCTGATAGAACGATCATAAAATTCAATTCATTGATCCAATTGTCATCGTTTACTTGTGCAGCTGGGTTTTTTCTGTCGTGGAAAAGAATTTAAGATTTTTAGAAAGAAAAAAGTGATTTTTCACACGAATTTCACGACTTGCGTATATGTAAGTATTTAATACATGGAAAATCAGTTTTTAACTGATAAAGTTTGAGATAAACACATGCAACTTTCACTTTAAAAATTCTTGAAAACGAATTGTTTTCTAATGTAAAAGAAAAGCAACATTTAAAGCAATGAAAAGCCGTAGCTCACTTGGGTTTGCTTGAAACTTTACATGGAACTTAAGTTCGGTGAATTTCGATATCAAATCGAAAGCTTACCCTCTAATCAGTATTCAAGCCCAGGGAACGGCCAGGTCAATTCTGTAACAAAATGAAATAATTTACTTGTATTCTATTCGCAGATCTCTCAAATTTCGTTATACTTACAGGTCCAAGGTTGCCATTTGCGGAGTTTTATTACTTTAAGAAGAATATTAAAAATGAGATGATTTAATAATTTGGGAAAAATGTTTTAGCTTCGAATTACTTACGCTAATTTAACAGTTGATTGAGAAACGGTATGACTACAGGAACATTGAAAATTAGTCAAATAATTATACTGGGAAAATCAGGGTAATATATTCGATTTAAATAACTTACTCCACTTTATTGCCGTGACCCTTGCCAATCATTTCCTGAACGATATTTAAAAAAGAATTTATCATCGAATATTTCTCGACAATTTGTTGCATAAAGCTACTATAATTGCTGACCCGTGTGCAAATATTGTAACTGAGCAGTCAGTTAACTAATTTCGAACAAAAATGACTTACTTTGATTGACATTTCAGTACATAGTGTAGTGTAAGTCTATCATAGTTGACTGAAATTATTTGAAGTTACAAGTCAATCTAAGTTGCTTAATTTGGGACCAAGTGATTTTCTTAGAACAAAAACATAAATTCAATCAACTAAAGTCAACTGAAGCTATAGTCAGTCAGTCATTTATTTTTTCACACGGGGAGACTCACATTTCGTATATATTTGAATGGGTTTTTTTCTCTCACAAGAATATACTTTTAAGTGTGTGCAATCGCGTGCCTCAATAGAATTTCTAGACTGGTGCAAATTGCAGCAAGTTTTTAAAATAATGGCTCCCAACACCTAGAAATTTTTTTTAGGTCTAAAAAAGTGTGCCTGAAAATTTTCAGCTCAATAACATAAGATTGGATGTTAGCGCAAAATTCATGTAGACCTATTTTTTGGATGGATTTATGTTTTTATGCAAATTCACTACTTTTCATCATTTTTCTCCAAAATTATGAGAGATATCGACTTGATGTCTCGAACAATATTGTAGATGAAGTCAAAGTGCACAACTTTGCTGGAGTTAGTAAGTCGATTCCTCCACTTTTTGTAGGCGGTAACTCAAATTCTAAATTGAATGGTTTGGAGCGAAAATTTAATACAGAAAAGTTGAGCGGAAAAATGTCAAATGAAAAGGGATAGCTATAGCATGTCCGAAATTCTATCAAACCTGAATGATGAATGGTCAATTCAAAGAACCAACGCCATCCTTTGGAAAGAAAATTGAAACGCTCGATCGATTTTTTTTAAATTTAATGAATTTTATTGAATTGATTTTTTAAAAAGATGAACAAATGGAAATCTGAAATTTTGAACAAAAATTTCGTAATTTTCTTACAAAGAAAATATATTTCGATTCAAGCATTTTATGCCATTGATGAACGATCGCGATCGTGATGTAAAATTTTGAAGTTTTGTCGCCTTTCTTACTCTTTTATCGGATCTTAATCTCCTCTCGGCTTTGGGTTTTGCAAGGCATTCCTATGAAATTGAACAAATATTCAAATTATTGTTGTTATCGATCACTTCGAAAATGTTATCAATTCAAGTGGATTATAATTAATGTACACAAACAAGGCGTCACGAGCCTCGTGAGCTTTTAGCATAGTATTTGAGCATAGTTTTTATCAGCCAACCAAACGCGATAGATGGTCAGCTACGGCTGACGCTCGTTATCCAGATAATTTGCGTGCGGTGAACGCATATAGAACGCTCCGCTGACATTCCGTTTTTGTGACGAGCGATCCATCCAAATTCATGATAGAATCCATGAATTTATTTGGATACCACGTCACGAGGTCAGAAAAATTATGGATTATATCATGAATTTGGATGGATCGCACGTCACAAAAACGGAATGTCTGTGCCGGTATTCTGGAACACAATCCGCAAAAATAATGCGGAATTATTCCGAGCGATCAATTGTATTTTGGAAGGTGGTATCCAAACGTTATATATGGATTTGTCTCTTTTTCATTGATTGAACGTTTGGTTTCCACCTTTCAAAGTACAATTGATCGCTCGGCGGCAGCGAAGCGTTCTATATGCGTTCACCGCACGCAAATTATCTGGATAACGAACGTCAGCCGTAGCTGATCATCTATCTCGTTTGGTTGGCTGGTTTTTATGGATAAAATTGTTTGTCTCTCTTCAATACTAACTTAATTTATGTCCCTGAAATTTACAATAAAATTCGATTTTCGTTTGGCTTACCAAATTTTCGCACAAAGTGGACCGCAGAAAGCAAGCTCCTTGTCGCATCCTTTGCACCGTAACCGTTCACTCAGCTTTCGATCGGATTCTTTTCGCATTTTTTCGATTATTTCGAGGTATTTTTGATTGCATTGCTTCTCGCTATTGGCATTTTCTTCATAAATGCCTTCAATGCTGCGCTCCATTTCAACCAATTGTTTCTTCAGCTCCTTAATCTCGTTATTCTTCACTCGAATTTCGTCACTCATCACTTGAATCTCCAATTTTGCTTGGTCGTGCGATTCCTTGAGCAAAGCAACTTCTTTCAGATGACCGTTTCTGATTTGATCACATTCAGACAAAGCCTCTTTCGAACGTTCCAAACGCGCTTGAAGAGCAGCTACTTCCTTGGCATGTGCATCTTTGGTCCTCATCAAAAGGCCATTCAATGCTTTTGATCTCAGTTGGCTCATGCGAATCGAGTTCAACAAGTCTCCTTGAATGCCCTTCATGTTCTGTATAAGTGTGTTATGAGCCCTCTGTTCCAAAGCTGACAAGTCCTCAATATCAACGTATTCGTCTCCCGATTCGACGCGTTGCTGATTTTGTGGCGTTTCAACGTTCTGGGAATTTTCCAAGGTGTCAATGTATTGAGCATTTTCATCAGCTTCAGCAATGTGTGCAGCTTCGGCATTCTGTGAATAATCCAATGGTTCCTCGGGGATATTGGATATTTCTGCTTGATTGGATTCAGGTAACGCCATCGATTCTGAAGAAATGTCTTCCGTTTCAGTTTGCTCGATTTCTGTTTCTTCGGTCTTTTCTGTTTCCTCTGTTCCATTGGCTAAAACACCGATCTCTTCTGCCTCGAGTTCATATTCCGCTGGCTCGAAGACTTGCACTTGACAAAGATCATCACCGTATTCATCGCAGAATCGAACTCTCTTCGACGATGGCTCGTCATTCACCTCGTTGGACACATGGTTTCGCTTTGAGCTGTTGCTCTCTCTCAAAACATTGGACAGTTCTTTACGTATAATGGACTGGTGTGACGATTCGTTGGATTGTCCTACACCCACATCCTTCTCGCCTGTATCCACCGTAATACTATTACCTTTTACATCCACGCCGTTTGTCTCTTTAGTAGTCTCCCTTTCCACTTCCACAATCTGCGATTCCTTGTCGTGATGCCCATTGATTCCTGGAATCATTTGCTCGATGTGCTGCTTCAATGCTTTTGGAACGAACGGAGTTTTTGCTTGAGCATATTGGAACGTGCCGTACTTTTTGCGAATGTTCTCGATGTACGATCTTGCTTTCTATAAAAATTGAACAATTGGATAACGTTTTCTCATATTAAAAAAATCAAATCTGACATGGAAACACATTCGTAAAACCACAAAAAAATGCTATTAAATTCAAAATATATATAAATACTGAAAGAAGTCAATTCCTTACATTTAACGCATCGTGGTATGAAGACAATTTGTATTGTTTGGCTTTCGGATTTATCTCCGAGTACAGATAGCACTTGTTTGCGGAGATGTTGGCATGCGTGTAGTCGTCAAAGAATCGAACCGTAACCATTTTCTCAGAAACAGACATAACCTTTGCGGGCAAATAAATGGAACCCTTAACCTTAGCCCACACAAGAATATGTGGTTTAGAGCACACCATCGAAAACCAACAGTTTGGATGTTTGGTCACATGCGTATAGCATTCAGTACACTGTTTGATTAAAGCCATTTCTTCAGCGATGAGTTTCAGCAGATTTTTGGCTGCGGCTGCCTTTGCATGAATTTCTGAAATCGAATTGAAGAAAATTGTGTAGAGAAATTTGAATTGAACTCATTACGCAATTAATTTGTTTCAAGAGTTATTTGAATTCAAAAAAAATAATAATCTGGCACACTCGCTCTTATTCGGTACAGCTCATATCAAAAGATATGTTCTCAACGAAACTCAAGACTTGAACAAAGAGATGTAATGAATCCACCTTACCTGGATATAAAATAACGCAGTTGTGCACCATCCACTGAACATAGGTGTACAGTTCGTATAAGCTGCTGTAAGAGTGGGCCTTCGCTTTGATTTTCGTCAAATCGATCGGATTGACGATGGAATCAGACTTTTTCAAACGATTAAGCAACGTGAACTAAATGATTTTTTAGATTATTTTAAAGAAAGAAAATATTCAATTTCATTTTGATTTTTGGTAAAATTACATGTTGATGACGACGCAAATTGATTTTGATGTAAATGTCAGCAAAAAACAAATTCACAAATTACGTACCTTTTTTACATTCCAAACTCGGTTTATCAGTATTGGCAATGTCTCTCGTTCCTCTTGTCTAAGCAAAACAAAAAATTATGGATTTTTGTATTGAATACAGATAATTTCAATAAAATAATGAAATTCCGATTTGAAAAATCGAGTTTAGATGCTTAGAAAAGTACAATAGTTCATTGGAAAGTCAACTTTTACAATTATTAGAAAAAAACAATTATTTTTCCATGGAAATTCAAATTTTCTGCTAAAACACAGAACTTCCTTCCAATTGCGTAAACAACCAAATGGAATAGCGACTGAAAAAGGATGGTTTTGTATTCAATTCCCTCTTTTTGTGTGCAAAATAAAGACACATTTTGAATGAAAAAGGTCATGAAATGTTCAAGCGGTAAGTCATTTCGAGGTTAGATTAACATTTGACTTACATGTCAACCATGTTTCGATCCATTTGAATCCGGGTGCATACGGAACAAATCCAGCTCTCATCTTTTGTGGCATCGGTCTCGTTTTGTGTTTTGCACTTGGCGTGGAATGATCGAATACAACTGGAACACTTCAATGTGGTGCCCGCGGTATGGCAATGCCAGCAAAATGCGTCGTGTACTTTCTGGAATGACACGAGAAAGTGTCAATGCTTCAAGTAGAAGTTTTCGATCAAATATCGCCGACGGTGGTTAACAACTAAAGTCAAGCACTGAATATCAGTTGTTCTGGATTTTATAATGCCAAAAAAATAAAAACTATTCCATTTGTGGCAATTCATAATGAATGATAATTGGCATATTTGCTTTGTGAACAATTGTTGATCCTCGTCATTTCGATTCGGAACCAATTTTCGTACGAACGATGCGCACTTTGACATTTGTACCTTTTACCGATGCTTTAGAGTTTTGCACAATGCAACGAAATGTTTTTACAATCAACTCACCTCCGTCGAAGTCATCGCACTTTTTCGGTATTCACGTATTGCAAATCGATAAATCTCCTTGAAATTTACTATATGACTTGAACCAATCAGTTTTTAATCAACGAATTCTTTGCAGAAATTTCAACAATTATCCTTAAATTAGCTCTAGCCGCTGTGATACTTGAATTTACACTGATCAATTGGTTTGACGTTGCGAAATTGGCGCCGAGTTATGGGTATCAGACGTCAGACGCGTACTAATTTGACAATTCAAATCGTCAAATGCATTCGAATACGCTTTCAATGAATGACATTTGACAGAATGGATCAGCCACTCACTTGCTGTATTTGTTCGTATTCAATCCGTTTGTGATTGGTTTATTCATTGTATCGGAGAGATAAAATTGAAGAAATTGATAAATGCGCAATTTTTATGCGACAATTTATTTGTTGGGTTTTTATTCTGAATTTTGGAACAATTTGGTTCTTTCATTTGAAATGTCTAATGTTTTCCATATAAAAATGATATTTCCGTGCACTTGTTCATGCTTTGACATTTCTTATATAAAAATCTCGATCTAATTCTAATATTAAATTGAATTTTCAATTAAATTTCGATTGTTGATTGAGTTTTCGATGAAAAATTCTTTCGCTTAGCCTAAACAATCCGTTCTAAATGCAAAATATTTCTGATTTTCTCTCGCAACACCATTACAAATCGCCTTTCAGTTCAATCCACCTTCAATTCGATCCAACTTGAAGAAATAGCATTCCACGTCGGTGCTGTCACCGTTGTAATACACGCCATGTGTCCACTCGGTTTCGATAGCGTCTACAAAATCGGGCCAATGTGGCATGTCGATGAACGCTACTCGTACCTTTTGCAGCCGCTTGTTGATCATCAGCAATTGAATGATGTCATCCATTTTGAATGTGTCGCCGCAGAATTCCAACTCAACCAAATCCGGTAGTGAATTGACGACAGACATCAAGTCAGCAAATGTCAAATCGTCCCAATCATCAATGCACGGCACCAAATTGAGTTGTCGTACACCGTGGTTTTCTTTGATGAAGCTGATCAGCTGGCCTTTGAATTCGTTGAAACCGTCGAAATACAACTCTTTCAGATTGGTGAACTCAAATGGCATGTTCACAACGAATTCACCCCGTAGATGGGGTGCAATCAGTGCAAACGTCTCGACGCTTTCAAAACGAACCTTATCGTCGCCAAAGCACAAGAATCGATCGTCGGGCGCCCATAGCTCGAGCTCAATCAAACGTCGCAAAGATGCGCTGACCGACTGAAGAAAATCAGCATCGTAATCGCAGCACAGCACCAATGACTCAAGTTGTGGATTTGCTCGTAGCATACCGCTGATTGTTGCCAATGGGATTGTCATTTTTTCATTGTAAATCACCAAATTTCTGAGCTGTGGCAAATGTGCGACCAAATACTCGGGTTTCTCTGATGTCACATTGATCAATTTCAGGGTGGTTAGACTCGGAAACCACACGTACAACCGTGATAACCGTTTGCTCAATGAAGATTTTGTGATCGTCAGCTGCTCAACCTTTCCAAATGGCTCGTCGATTGTGTCCAAGTTACTTGTGTCGCACAATGCCAGCTCGAATTTGACCAGCGTGCCTGGGCAATGGTCAAGCAGCGATTGCTCAATAGCACGTTCACGTTGACCTTCGAAATTGATGAACAAACTCGACACCACCGCACCAAAATAACGGAAGAATGCTGCCGCTACGTCTTTTCGGACTTCGATGCAATCGTCGTCGATGAAACGAACGAGGTCCAGATTCAAGAAGACTTTCTTCATGCGATACCGACGTGCGAATACCATTCGAGCCGCTGGCACGAGATGTGAATGAGCTTCGGCCACATTGAATAAATCCTCCAAATCCAAACACTCAAAGACAATCTGTAGGCAATCATCGTTGATATCCAGCACTTGCAATTGTTTGGAGTCGATTTTTGGCTTCTTCGCTTCGAATACTTCTTTGATGGGTTCGTCATCTCGGACGCGTTTTTTAGCGTGAGACAACATCTTTGATGACAAATTTCCCATGGTCTGATGACAAAAATTGTAGAAAAATCAAAATAAAGAGTTTAGATAACATTTTTCAAGTTTGAATAAATGAACTGAATAGAGGAGTCAAGGTGGTGATGATTTTTGAATGCTTTTAAATCGAATCGAGCTTTGAGGAGACATTTAAATGATCAAGTGTCGGAAAGTGATGAAAAAGATACTTTTTAAATTGAATGTAGTTATATCGATTGAGGTCAATTGATGTAAAAACTAGAAAATTCGCGTGAAAATCCCTTTGGATGTTCTTTACTTACATAGCCATACACAGTGTGCATTGCTCGCTTAAGGGTACTTCAAGAAAAAAAAGAATTTTCCATTTAAAAAAATTACTTACTCGTACTGGACCGACGGTATCAACTCAAAATGAGTGCAATTTTTAATGAAGCAATAAAATGATTTTAATTTCAAATTGGAAGAACACTTGAATATCGTATGAACTTTGCAAATGGCAACTATTCAAAGTGACTGTTGCTTTTCAATACGAAGGATCTTGCTATTGCTTCTTCAAACAGAACCTCAATGATTCACTCAGTTCGACTGTGGATCAAAATAGCTGCCGAATTCATCTAAAATGTTGAAGTGATGAAGTCAGTTTTTGGCCGATGTCAACTTTTGGGCGACGTATGCATAATGCGATCGAATACGAATCTCTTGTCCTACACTAATACATCAACAAATGTATTTGTTTAGCACGTATGCTCTGTGTTGCTTAAATGGGTGCCTCTTATTCAACGATTTACATCTCCATTCCATGCAGCCGCTTCACAATCTGCTTATCAAAGCTAACATTTTGGTCATGATTGTTTATGTTTACGCAAAGAAGAGCAAGTAAACAGAGAGCCTTATTCAAACAATGTTTTGCTCAAATGCGAACAATAGAAAATGTGAAATCGGTTGTAAATCTCACTATTCTTAGGCCGAACGAAACATTTTTATGTACCGAATGATTAAAACGCTGACTTTGCCGAACTGATGCACACAGGCTGATTGTTGTCATCGTGTGAATATAAACAACAGCATGCTTTATTTTCAATAGAGTACAGCGACACAAATGAGGCATATTCAAGCGCTGTTTTCAACACTTGTTCATTTCACAGAATTTTGGTGTAGAAATTCGAGAATTTTTTACGGCAATCTATTGAGATTTAATTATTGAACAAGTCTTGATTTGATGTGAAACATTTGTAAATAGACAATGTGAGCCAATTCAATGAATGTACATTGTTAGTACATACTAACTTCATGGGTGAGATTGACACTCTCAATTTGAGAGTAGTGTATGTTTCACAGACATTGTATTGGAATTAGTAGAGCATCTTCTCAAGTGATGATCAAATCTCGAAATCATTTATTTATTTCAACAGATATACGATAATAGTCTTCGGCAAAGTTGTACAGTTTGACAAGACCAACAATTGTTGCGAAGACATCAATTCGATATTTCTTGTCATCAAAATGAAAATCGCAAAGAACCACCAATGATCCATCTCTACTTTATCAAAATATAAGTCGTCAAAAAACATACATTACTCTCAACCTCACCCATAGAATTTAGTCAATCAAGGATTTACACGAAAATTTGGAAAAGCACTAAAATTCAATGCAGTTTTAGTTTCATTAAAAGTTTATTATTCACACGTCTTACCAATAGATTGTGTAGATTTCTGAAGCACATCAGAATCGATTGGAAGGCTATTGCTGTTGCTGATGCTACTTCAAATGCTCTGCGAAGACTGATGTTATTTTGAAATGAACAAACCGAAAAAAAATATTTCCGTTAAGCTGCTCTTTCGAAACACAAACACAGAAATAATATGTTCATTCGAATGAACAGATCTGAGCTGAATCGAGCTAACATTTTGCTTGTTTTTTCTCTGTTCGGAGCTGTCACAGCCCTCAACACAAGCCAATCCATTGTATGATATTTGATATTGCTTGCACAATGCACATAACACATACACTTATTGTCATTTTGAGCGGAAATTCAAAAAATTATCTCCCAAATTCAGAGACTTGAAATTTGAAGCAAAACATTCAATGTATTAACTGATCTATCAATTTAAGACGCTTAAACCAGTAGCTAATTAGATTCCTTCTAAAATATGCACAAAAATTGTATAGAACGTGAGAATATTTTCTAATGAGATTGAAAGCAAATATATAGCGCCATCTGAGCAATTGTCATATTTTCTCACAACGAAAGGAAGAAAGCAAATGTCAGACAGCTACTGCCACTTGTTGCTGTCATAGAATCCAATTGAGAATTAGTAGTTGAATCAGAATAAAGTGAAATAAACATTCATTGAAACGGATTGAATCGTTGTAAGCCTCATTTAGTTTATTCCAACTATTCAAAAACACAAAACACCATTGATTTTCGAGTAGTTCAATCAAGACGAAATAACAATTGTTTTTACAGAACATTTGAGCAGAATCATAGTGAACGTGGATCTTAACTCAGTTCTATACAGCGATTGGCACTTTGAGGTATGTGAGTATGAAACATTATCATATTTGAAACCTTTTTTCTTTGTTTTCCAACTTCTTTTCCCCCCAAAGCCCAATACATTTCCAATGTGCCTCAAAAAAATTCGTAATCAACAAATATTTTGGTCTCATTTTAGATTTTCAATTGAAAACTACGTAACCATTCATTGAAACCAAAATGTCGATTCATTGAAACCAAAATGTCATCAAACAAAACACCGGCACCAATCGACTATAAGAATTTTGGTCTGCCGACCAGTGTTCGAAATCTGTATTTGAATGCCGACATTGCTGATGTGAACTTCATTATCAGATCTGCCGATGGATACCATTACCAAATGCCAGCCCACAAAGTTCTATTGGCCGCCAGAAGTGACGTCTTTAAAGCAATGTTCTACGGAACGGTGAAGGAGGAAGGTGATGTGAAGATTGTCGATGCCACGGTTGCTGCGTTCAAGGAATTCTTACAATTCTTCTACTTCGGTCGAGTGAGCCTTACAATGGAAAATATAGGCTATGTCATGAACCTGGTCAACAAGTACAACATGCCTGATGGCATGAATGTCTGTGTCTCGTTCTTAACAGACACACTTACCAACGAAAGCGCATGCACTGCTTACGGTCTAGCAATCCTACATGATCAAGATGATCTGAAGCAATTTGTTGAGCAAAAAATCGGTTGGAACACGAAAGCTGTCTTCGAATCAGCAAGTTTCTTGCAATGCAACCATGCAATTTTGAGTCACATTTTGAATATCGATGTACTCTCTTGTCCGGAAGTGGAGGTATTTAAGGCATGCATCGCCTGGGTAAAAGCAGCAAGTGGCCAACAAATCGTTACAAAAGAAATCGTTCAAACTCATCTTGGGAATTTGTTTTACGCGATTCGATTTGGATTGATGAAAATTCACGAATTTGCCGCATTGGTTCCAGAGTACGACAACTTGTTTTCAAAAGAAGAGTACAAAGAAATCATTCAAATGATTGGATGAAATGATTTTGAACCAAAAATGTTCACGGAAAATCCAAACTTGATCGAATGCAATCGAATCGTTGAAAATCGAACGATTGAATCAGGTCGCACATATCCAATTGATGAAAGAGAATGGGTGACATTTTGGTCAAATAAAAACTTGATGCTGCATGAGATTGTTTGCCAAAGCTTGAGCGGCTCGAAAAGTATTGAATTGGACATAACGGAATTTAATACCGGTACCAGTTTCTTTTTTATGGATACAATGAGCTCAAAAGAAAGTCCACACGGCACAATCATACGACTGCCAAGTCCAGTTTTGATTAAACCTGATTTTGTGTATGGAATTCACTTTAAACTGTCCCCAAATGCCGGACACTTAAAACCAATACCATTAAAATCTAAAGTGGTAGTGGAAGATGACATCAAGATACGATTTCTTGAAGACACCGTAAGATACCTAAGTGCTGATGCCGTAACAGGACTGATTGTGGCGCTTAGATTTAGTAAGATCCCTGAAAAAAACAACAACATAAAAACATACGATGTATAACAAAAACCCAGTTTGATTCAAGAAGAATAAAATAAAGTTGATTTTTTGTGTGTGTGTGTGACAAAATTCTGTTTATTGTTGTTTAATTTGAGTACAATTGAAATTATTCGTATGTCAAAACTTTTGATCTTGATGTAGTCATCAAATTGAAGCGGTAGTTCATCTGTCTCATTCTTATCATTCTTCTCCCAATTTTTCTTGAACAATTTCAGATAAAGAATTTATTTCAATGCAAAATCGTATGAATCCTTCAAATGACACAATCTCAACACTCAAGTCATTTCACTGTGTGATTTATTGACTAGGTTTTGACAATACACATAAAATATAAACTTATTGGCAATCGGGTGTCATTTTGAACGGGAATGCGCGACATGAATGAACAATAAAAAAATGTTATCCACTTTAAAAGCAAAAGATTCGATGCCTTTAATGTGAGACACTTGAATACAGCTAAATAGATTCCTTGAAAATTGTGTACAAAAATTAAATTAACGAATAGAACAAGAGAACTCTTTTGTATGAAATCAATCATTGAAAACGAGTATATAGCGCCATCTGGGCTATTGTTATATGTCCTCACAACAAAACGCAGAAAGCAAATGTCAAACAGATGTTGCAACTTGTTGCTATCGTGTAATCCAATTTGAGAATCAGTAATTGAAACAGGATAAAATCGAATAAAATCTCATTGAAGTGTATCAAGTCTTTGTAAGTACCATTTCAACAGTTCAGGAGCAGCAAAAACTGTCGATTTTTGGGAAGATAATTGAAATATCTATTGAACAAAGCCTTGAGTGAAGTCTTGCAGAACGTGGATCTAACCTCAATTCAATAGCGTAGAGAGTGAGAGTGTTCTTTTGTTTAGATTCAGAATTGAAGCAAATAAATGTTAGCATATTATTTGATTTTCTTTTTTTTAAACATTTTTCTTTCAAAAACCCAATAAATTTTTCTTCTCTCTCAAGAACAGAATTCCTCATCAACAATTTTTTGGTCTCATTTTAGATTTTCAATTGAAAACCACACAACCATTGACCCATCAATTCATTACCAAAACAAGATGTCATCGAATGAAACACCAATGCAAATCGACTACGAGAGTTTACCATTAATTTACTGTCTTTGAATCAGTCAGTTTCTTGGGGTGTAACCGTAACATTTTGAGCCACATTTTGAATATCGATGCATTTTCTTGTTTGGAGATAGAGGTGTTTAAGGCATGCATCGCCTGGGTAAAAGCAGCAAGTGGCCAACAAATCATTACAAAAGAAACCGTTCAAACTCATCTCGGGAATTTGTTTTACGAAATTCGCTTTGGATCGATGGAAATCATTCAAATGATTGGAACAAATAATTTTGAGTCGAGAATCTTCACAGAAAATCTGCGAATGACAAAGGAGAGCTTGATCGAATGCAATCGAATCGTCGAAAACCCGGCGATCGAATCACGCCGCATAGAAGAAATTGAAAACACAGTTTTTACGTCAAATGACACATTGATGCTGCACGAGATTGTTTGTCAAAGATTCGGTGTTCCGCGTGATGGCAGCTCGAAAAGTATTGAACTAATCATAGAGGAATTTGCAACAAACATAGACCATACTTGTAACCATACCATCATTTTGAGAGATACATTGGGCTTGGAAGAAAGTCCACGTGACACAGTCATACGACTGCCACGTCCAGTTTTGATTAAATCCGATTATGTGTATGAAATTAAGCTTAAACTGTCCCCAGATGCTGGCTACCTCAAACCGATTGCATTAGAATCTGCAGTGAAAATGGAACATGGCATCAACATTGAATTTGTTGAAGGCATCAAAAGATACCTGATCGGTCGTAGTTATGATACTCAAACAGGAGTGATTGTGGCGCTTAGATTCAGTAAGGTTCCTAGAAATTATAAAATATAAAAACATACGTATGTATAACAGTAACCCGGTTCGATTCAAGAAGAATTAAATAAACTTGATTTGTTTTTTCGTGACAAAAGTCTGTTTATTATTTAATTCGAGTATAATTGAAATTGATTACAATCAAATCCTTATTCGTATGTCAAAACTTTTGATCTTGATGTAGTCGTCAAATTGAAGCTGTGGTTTCATTCTTCTGACTCATTCTGGTCATTCTGCTCCCAAGTCTTCCTAAAAAAATCCAAGATAAAGTATTTATTTCAGTGGAAAATCGTATGAATCGTTACAATGACACAATCATTGGTAAGTATTCGAAAATTGAACATTCCTTTGCAGTGAGAATGTTCAAAAAAAGTTCAATATGAAAATCTCAATTTCTAACGAAATATTTTTAGTGAGAATTCCTCAAGAATTGACCTTTTGCATGCCATTGTGAAATCAACAAAATAACATTGAAAATCCTTCGCAATTTCTTACCACATTTGTTCGCATTGTTCATTGCAGAACATTTCCACCTTGAATATTTCACCACAGCACCACAGGTCGATACTTTGCCCTGTTCCATGAGCTGAGTACGATTCAGCTCGGCTTTGGCTTTAATACCAGCCACAATCTTTTGGTATTTGATTTCGAGCTCTTCTTCAATTTCATCCTTTGCTTCAATCGCCGCTTGCTTCTCGGCCACCTCTTCAGACAGTTTCTTCTTCAAACTGTCAATCTGAGCGGAAAACTGCTCTTTTTCTCTTTCCAAATCGATGACATGTTGCACACGGATTTGAGCGACAGCGTTGTCATATTCCGTTTCCAATTTAGCTTCGAGGTTTGTCTTCAATTCGAGCATAGCATTCTTTATTTCGGTCTTTTCCAAATTAGCCAAATCTCGCTCTAGCACCAATGCATCGCGTTGGATAGTCAATTCGGCAATCGTTGACCGGTAGCCGGCAATTTCTTTTCCATGACTTTCTGTGTTTGTCTTTACTTGGTTGCTAAATGCTTCACACGTCGACTTGGCGTCCTCGATCAGACTTTTTACATTTGCCTCGAGAGTCGAAAGCACAGTAGCCGGCAACATCTTTGGCTCGGGTTGGATGCGTTGGAATTGATAAGCAGAACGATTGCTGCTTGACATCATCGATGCACCTAATTGTATTGATGGATCACACATATTGATTGGACCGCGTACAATGCCCTGGTTCCATTGAACTTGTCTGGAGATTCGGTATCGCTTTTCTTCAATTTCACAAACTTCACCGACCTCTTGCTTTATATGTCCTGCCAACATTGGACCATCGTACATTTGACGCATCTGATGCATTTCACCGATATTCACATTGTATTGGCGTTGGCCATGGCCATGGTTGTAGCTTCGAATGAACTGAGCATGTGACAGCGGATTTTGGACTGGATCAAACTTTTTCTCTTCTTCTTCCTAGTTTAATTTTTGGATGGAAGGGTTGCAAGAATTTAATCAACTGACTCAATCAATGACTTGATCTTTGACTTGAAATGAAATTTCAAATCTTTTTTAAGCAAATCCAAGTAATTGAATTGACAAATCCAAGTAAAATTACATTGACATAAAAATGTCGAAGCTACAAAGTCGATACAGAGCTTGTTCAATGCAAATACTCAGTAATTTTGTTCAACTCAGTTGTTGTTTCAACTCAAAGTTTTTGTTGATTCGAAATATTCTTGTAATTTCAACACTTACAGATTTGATGTGCACTTTGGACGCATCGTTAGGTTCACGTTTGACTTCCATATTTTGACAAATAACCTTCGTTAAGAGAATGGAAAATTTCGAGACTCTTCGATGAAAACGTGCCACACGAAGTTGAGGTTAGACACATCACTTGTCAGAATGAATCTCATGTAAGCAACAAGCTTCGCATACAGCAAACGGGTCCGTTCAAAGACTTTGTTCAGAGAGTGTTATTTTGCTGCTGACAAAGCCTGAGCTGAGCTGAATCCACTGACTCAGGCGTCTGAAGCGTAATTTTAACGCATTCAAAGTGCAAAATTGTCGTCGTTTGCAATGATCTACGATGTTTCTCAATTTTACTAAAGGTGATATTTCCGCATAATGAAAGTTTCGCAGTGTGAATGCGTCAAAATAATGATACAGGTGCTTAAGTCAGGAAATTCAGCTTTAAAAAAATTCAAATGCAAACCAATTAAACCAGCATTGGCTCATAAGTCATGACGACATTACAATATCGATTCATGATTACTGAAATTAAAATTTTCATTTAAAAAAAACGTTTCCTAAAAAACCTACAAATCATTCAGCGTTCAAAGTGTTCTCAAATTGTTGATTACTTTATTAAATTGCAGCGTTTGTTTTCTATACAAAATTGGGGAAAAAAACATGAATTGTTATTACTATAGACATAATTTTCGGTTAGTTGAATGACAATTTACATAAAAATTTATGACTAACTTATTTGCTACTTTTTCAATGTAAACCGATTGATAAGAGCTGCTTCGCTCTTGATCATACTGAATTTTATAAATAAATGCTCGAAAGCACACACACACACACACACAAATTTCACTAATTTGCTTACAATTCTAGAAAAAATATTGTATTAAACGCCATTACTATTGCGTTGAATCCATCAATTCAATTTGAAAAGTGCTTGATGTTTCCAAAAAGAAGTTTTTCTTTTCCAAAAAAAATTATTTTTGGTAAATTATATCGCGGCCAGTGTCAAACTGTGACTATTTTTTTCGTGTCGTATCAAACTTTTGTTCTCAAAATTTCACTTACATTCTACTGAATTTGTATCAAAACTGTATAAATTGGACTATAAAAACTGATATGCATTTCACAGAATACTTTATCGTGTTTGGGGTTTCGTTTCTATTTTTTTCATTTTCAAAATGGAAATATCGTTGCGATTCCAAAACAAACTAACTTCCAAAAAATAATGCACAATTTCCAGGCTTATCCAAATGGTTTCAGTTTTTTTTCTTTCATTTAAAAAGGTAACACAATTCTAGGAATTTCAACTTACTTTGATCTCGGTGTGAGATTTGACATAACGATGGAAATGTTGACGATTTTGGAGGAGTCGATATGAAGTTGAATCGATTTAATACGCAAAAAGTTTCAGGTTTTTACAGTTTTCATTGGAAATAATTTGGAAAAAATCGAAATTATTCCCCAGAAATATCAATCATGTGGAACTTTACTCATTTGATTTTTTTTCGTTAATTTTTTTTTCTAATTTTCTTCATTTTCCTCGTTTTATTGCAATTCTTGATTTTTTTTTTTTCAAAGAACATCTAAACTGAGTCCACTGCGAACACCGTCTCTTTTACGCTAACAACAATTCGTACACGAACGAGTCAGTGTGACAGTTGGCGTGAGCGAGACAAAGTTTGACAGCAAACAATTTGATTATGTCGGTTTAAATGTTCTTTCGCAATTTTGACTCCAGTGTCAGAGTTTCATCTGAGTTGTTATTGTAATTTTGCTTCGATTTGGAATTAAAAAAAAAAATACTCAGACTTGAAAAGTTCCGCTCGGCTTTCACAAATTTTCTATTTAATTGAACAGAAAAATAAATTTGTGAAAAAACGGAAGAAAACATAGTGGAAAAATCTGAAATATGGATTGTGGAAAAAATTCCACTGAAAAACTGATTAAATTGTAAGGAATAAAAAAAAATTGCAAAAAAAAAATCTGCTTTAAAATCAATTCAACTTCATTCGATCCCTCTCAAAATTGCACATTTTCCGAACGAAAAAAAAAAAAATTCCAGTTCAATTAAATTCAATAATTTGTCCGAATATTGTTCGAGGGCCGATCGACTAATTTGACTATTTGCTGAGCTTAACCTAGTAGAATTTAATGCTGTTGAGAAATAGACTCGGGACAGAAGTGCTTAAGGACGGATCGTGCAAAATTGCAGGCGACAGAACTCATTGGAATTTATCAATTTGGAAAGTATTGTGGAATGAATCAAAAAGGGGATCATTTTTGTTGCTAATCGAAAATTACGATCGAAAACCCAATTTCTTATTCAAGTAAAAATTGATTGGAAATTAATACTGTTGTATCATTGTAATCATAGCCAGTTGAAAAGTGACGGAACAGAAACATTTTAAACAAAGCATATTCAAGGAATGGAATTATGCTCTAAATGGAAAACTTCACATGAAGTTTAATTAGAAACGGTTTAACGTGTGTTTGCAAATTTTCGGTACTTAGCAAAAGAAAACAAATAAACTGGAGGTTAAGCGAGCCCATTTGGCGCCTAATCCGTTTTGTATAATTTATAGAATAAATTAATGTGGTACAAATTAGTAGTTGGGCCGGTTCGGGGTTGAATGTTCTTTTTCTACATGTTCTTTGTTTTGCGATGTAGTGTGGCCTGTCGTTCGTGTTCGACTTTGAAATCCTCAACGGTGAGATTGAGCCGCATTATGTGGTGCATGAGAAAATCTTCGGTGAGGTACTTGGATGGTGGTGATCGTAGCACGGTAATGGTTTCGCACATTCCATTACATGATTTTCGCACTTTGGCCGATCCCAAACAAGCTCCGAGAATCACCAGCGCTACCTTGAATACAACTTTGATACCCTCGCACAGGAAACAATCCCATATACGCAGTAACGTATCCCATGGCAACGTCCGCGTCATTGCACATAAAAACCAATCCGTCATCTGGAAATAGAAATGGGATTTGTTTAGTTTACATGTATGTTTTCTCCTCTGTGTTGACTTGAATAGTTGAACACTTTTCAATGAACCGAGATTGAAAATGTCACATTTGTATTTTAGCATATTTACATATAAGAATGGTTCAACATTATGCTTCTCCAAATGACGATGGACAGAAGGCGATGTCTTTTTCAGCAAAGCATGCAACATATTCGCATCACGTCGAAGCATTTCCATTCCAGGCGTAAAATAGTCAGCCAAATACCTGCAAAAATGTAGAGAAAAATTTGAACAAATTGACAAATAATTAACAAAATTCATATTTTCGAGAATTTTTTTTCAATTTTTCGATCAATTTTTGATACTGACGTTTATTTTTGGACAGTTCTCGATGAGTTTTGGATTTGTACGGTTCGCTTTTTGAATTTTTTATAATATTTCCTCCTTCAAATTATGAATTATTTGATATTATGATTTATTTATACTAAATATTCAAAAGTTTTGAATTTGAGCACAAAGTTCAGGATTAAAGGAGAGAAAAGTAATAAAATTCAAAAACTAAACGGAAAAAATTCAAAACTCCTCGAAAATAAACGTTAAAATCCAAAATTGAACGAAAAATTGAAGAAAAGACTAACAAAAATTGAAGAAGAATTGAAAAATTGATAAAAAAAAACGAAAATAAATCGAAAACATGACAGGACTCATGAAGAAAAAAAACAAATTATAAAATTGAACGAAAACTGGACTGAATTCAAGAGAAAACCGCATTGAAAACAAACGGCATGGTCTAAATTGCCATAAAATCATTAAAAACGGGTTTTTCTGTATCTGACTAACAAAATAAAAATCCAGTGAAGAAAGTTTAGTTGAAAGCTAGCATAAAAGTGACCTAAATATACGATGTTATCTCACATCTCCACTTGCAATCATTCATAAAAAATGTCGGAATCGAGAAAAAGTATGATTGTTGCAACAACAACAAAAAAACAGAGAGAGAGGGGGAGATATAGAGAGCATAATCGAAAACATACTTATCACAAACGCTGACGAAGCACCAGAACGCTTGTTCAGCGGGCATGTGCATGAGAAGGAATGCGGCGATTGGTGCTTGTGCTTGACAGTAGCCGACTTTTGGATTGAGAACGGAATATGCTTTAAGAACATTGAACAGTTCTTTTTGTCCGTGTTTCTCTTCATCCACAAACATTTCGTGGTTGGGAAATGTTCGATGTTGATCTTTCTTGATGTCATCCATAATGTGTTCGTTCCCAGGCTCTTTCAGCAGTTGTTCATATAAATGAGGATTTTTCTCATGTAGCAAATAGGCGCCGGATAGATAAAACCAAGCCCTTGGCCGTACTGACTGTGGAATCCCTTTGCGACATCTTTCTCGGACTTTTTTATAATTTTTTGCCATGTACTCTTTCCAATTCTGGAACATGTGTAGCCATTTCTTTTCGCGTGCAACAATTTGTGCGGGCGATAAAACCTCTTTGGGTTTATCATTAAATTGGAATCCGCCATAAAATCCATGCCGATCTGGGCAGCTCGATATTGCACTCACCGATGAGCATAATGAAATGTTATCTACGGTACGTATCTGTGTATTGACTGTTTCGGTGGATTTTGTTTCTGTGGTTGCCGTCGCCATCGTTCTGTAGCTGAAAATAATAAAAAGATAAACGAAGAAAAAAAATTAGTTCCAAAGTAAGATGAAATGTTTACAATTGCATTGATTTATGCTGACACAGCGAGCGATCGCCCATTAATGAAAATGTAAACAAACAAACATTCACTCGATTTTTGGATGACAGTCGATTAAGCACAAAATCACGCACACCAATCGGACATACAGGCCATAACGTGCGATTACACGTTCAATAGACAGCGCACCAGAGCGAGAGAGAGAGAGAGAGAGAGAGAGAGATAGCGAGCGATCGATCGATCGATTAAATTGGAATGTAACCCGTATTCAAGCCAAGAAAAAAAGCGGAACTTCTTTACACTCCACACACAATTTTATGAGCACAAACGGCAAATGGCATTGATAATAATAAAGAAAACTGAAGGCCCAAAAAATACTGCTGCCGTCTTGCATACACACATTCCCTTCTTTCTCTGTCTCTCGCTCACATTTTTATGGATACATGGAAATAAATAGAACACGAACAATAACAACAATAGCAACAAAAATTTTATACGGTGAATTGCTAGTGGGTGGATAGAGCGCGCCCATTCAATCAAATTTATTGTTTTATGCTGCGGCTGCGGTCGTTATTTCTTTTTCGTTTTTCGTGTACATTCATCCAACATTCCAGTGAGTGCGCGAGCGAACGCTATATTTGCCACGGTTTTCTCGGCTCATTCTCTTAAATCTTATCAAAAACTAAGCACTAAAATACACGACAATATAATACGTAACGCAATTTCAATGCGAGAAACGAGCAAGAAGCAAAGAAAAAAATAAATTTCTTTCGCTTTGAGTCGACCGATTTAAGAATTGAGTCCGATTGCGCACAGTTCTAAAACCAAAACTCGATGCAAATTTCGATGTCGATGTTATACGATGTATGTGCTGTGATGATGATGTGCAATTGAAATTGCGCAAATCGACTAATTGAATCGGATGATGTGTGTTTGTCTATGGTCTGTGTATGTATGTACGGTCGTTTGGTTCGGTGCTGAATATCAATTAGATGATCATTTTGCAAACGAACCAACTATATATATGGGCCTGAAAACCGAAACGAAAAAAAACTACTCACTCTAAATTTGGACGTCAAATCAGTCGCGGCAAATATATTTCCATAGATGATCGATGTAATTGGCGACCGAATCCTAAGTCGTAACCGATTCGGTGTTCACAAACGGCTACTTTTCTGTTCTGCTGTTTTGTGCGATTTTTCAGTTGTTGTTTTTCGCTGTTGCTGCCGTCGTCGTCTGAACTGGTTTCGCAGTACTAACACGCACAACTGCTGCGATGCGATTTAATTGAAAATATGCGATGATGACGTCAAAATTGACCCAATCAATAAAATGATTTTGTTTTTTTTTTGTTTTTTACTCTGTATATTTCATAAATTGCAACCAATCGAAGGGAACACCAAATTACTCCAACAACTATTCACATACAACACATAAATAATAAATCATATGCACACTCGACAAATCCAATAGCAATTCCAATTGCAAAATTTCCTTCTACTCATGAAAATGAAGATAACAATTTTTTTTATCAGCGGGTTTTCTCTCACTCGACACTCATTTTTATTCATCAATGTGAATGATGATTAAAGCCTCACAATTCGGTTCATTTTTCGTTCCAACTTGATATTTTTTTTCTTATCTTCGCCTCTTTTCAATAAATAAACAGTACTATTTTGATGGCCCACGACTTATTCACTTTGCACTCATATTTCTCTTTCAGTGACTTTGGGACAGATACGCGCACACACAGCGTAATTACTACTGATGTTATTAGATCTATAGACGATGGTATCAAATTATACACTCTGGCTGTGGAAGTGTTTGTGTGTGTGTGTGTGTTTCTCTATACACTCGGTTACTCTTATAGAGTAACTACTCTCATACTCTATCCCCTACACTCTATACACGCTATTTGCATTCACCAGTAAGTGCCTGCTTATTTGTTTGTGTAGCAGTGTAGCATTGGGTATAAAAGTGTTGGTGATGTCCATTTGTATGTGTGTGTTGGTGATATTTTTACTACGCGCGAACGCAAAGACTGACTTTCAATTCATTTGACAGTTTTGACAAGCGAGGCGCTTCGAACGCATTTTCCATGTGGCCTAACTACGTGACAGAACCGAGTTTTTGTTTTGCTTCGCATTTTTTCTCTCTATTGTAAATATTACGAACAGGTGCATTGAAACACATTGAAATGACTTTGATTCGGTTTATTTGAATTGGCTTTTCGAAACGTATTTTTTTCTTGTTTTATGGCTGTGTTTCGATCCAATGCAATTTTAAATCGTTTTGAACATTTTTTGGCAGTTTGGCTGTTCTTTTCTATGAATCAAGACGTTTTATTGAAATAAATTTATTTGATTGAAACAATGGCTAATAAATTCATTGAATAAATGGGTTTTCGAATGAATGTTGACGATTACTATCGGTATATTTGAAGTAAATTTGCCGTTTTGGAATAAATTAAATGATTTTTTCAAGAAAGGATTGATCTTTTATAAAGTAAAAATACGAAAAATCGTATTTTTTATGTGAAATAAACAAAAATGACAATTTTCCCAATGGAAAATGATCAAAAATGTATAATTTTCAAGAGAATTTGTTCAAAACTCTGACAATTCATGCGAAAAGTGTGTAATAAATGGAAAATATGAACAGAAACACCGTTACTTCTGGTTTCTTTAAAGAGTTTGCTTTGAAAAATGATGAAAAACGGTAAAATACTTCACTTTATTCCTATTTTGCAGGAAAAAAATTACTGAAATTCCTTTCTTGTTGCATAGAAACTGATTGAAATTGATATTTTTTAGAATATTTTGACCAATTTTTACATTCGCAGGTGAAAAAATGACATAAACTTACATTTTTAGAGGAGAAAAAGAGACGAATGTTCATATTTGTAGTAAAAAAATAAGAAAAAACACGGACGTGTTTCATAGAAAATTAAAAGTATTTATCGAAAATTGAACGAAAATTCTGGATTCCAAAGAATCAAAAAAATCCGTTCAACCTTCACCTAAATCAAAACCAATTCACAAAAATTGCGTTGCCAAAAGCTGTGTGCGCAGAGTGAATTTGCTGACATTTGCAAAATTATCTTTCCATAACCATCTCAATCGAACGGTGTTTTTGATACAAAGTACAAACTTTGTATTGAATTGCGATTCGATTGAATCGAAGTGTTTTGAATGTTTTGTTGACATTTTGACTGAGTGCACTGTCGCACCCATACACACATGCATCGTATGTCTCTCATCGCAGACAGCTGTGGTGTGTATAGGAAACTCTTTTACGTAATTTCATTGAATGAAATGGTTGGACATGGTGTTGAAAGTTGAAAAACTGCCAGTAAGTCTATGAGTGTATAGGCAATTCGGTTTTGTGAGTGGGACTGTGCAAATGCAAAACATTCAAACAAACAACGCCGACCGACGAAGTAAAAAAAAAAATGTGCTAATAGTCGGGAAAAATGGACTAGTTTTTTGCCTCTCTCCGTTGTGCCGTTTATAAAAAACCGTTGACACTGCAAAAGGAAATTGGTAATTGGTTACAAAATGTTGTAGTGGAAAAATGTGTGTTTGATCGTTGAATCGAGTTAAAGAGAGTGAAAAAAATTTATAGGCGGTGGTGCAGTTTGCATAATAACATCGATTGCAATCGTTTGGAACCATTCAGGAAGAAGTTTTTTTTAGGCATGTCACATTATTATTGGAAAAAAAACCTTCAAATTGTGATTAAAAGTAGCAATTTCATCGAGATATCCCGTATCACAGAGGACTCCGAGTATATATATCTCTTGTGTTGTCTATTTTTATTGTTCAAACAGATAGAGTACACTGACATATCGTAGGCTACGCTCTGTGTTGAATGGGTCGTCTCATACGGAGCGTAGCGCAACACCAATACAAACACAGTCAATTGCCTTGTATGTTGTTTGCAGTGTAGTTTTCGAGTACGCAAACACCAACACCAACGACATCTACACATACACGAGACACACACACACACAGAGAGAGAGTCGACAGTAGAAGAAAAAGAAGAAGAAAAAGTAGAAAGAAAAACCCAAACTGTACTGTATATGTTATGTGAGTTGAGGGAAAAAAAATAGTGAGCATAAACCCGTATGCGAGCGAATCGACTGAATTAGTGCGAAATATGGCGCTCGTCGAAAATATGAAATCGATGAGAAGTGGCTGTGTGTACAAGAGCACTTGAAATATAACTCAAACCCAACATAACAAATGCACCACAAACACAATACTCGCTGCTCGCGTCCACAGAAACAAACGAAAAATTGAAACGAACCGAATTTTGTTTTCTCATTGGATGGCCATTTTTCGACAAATATAAACAAGAGAAAAAAAATTAAATAAAAGAAAAATAAAGTGCATATAGTTTTGACTTGAAAATCGACTTCAATGGAGTGACAAAACGGAAGACCTAGACCAAAAAGTTTCGAGAGAAGTGAAAAAAAATAGCAAGTTGTATGTGAACTTTTCTTCCAGAGTGTATAACCAGTCAACGAAAAAAAAAATCGATGTCAGTGAATTAAAGCAAAAAAAAAAAAATCCACAGCAGCCCAACTAGATTTGCAGTGTTCAAAAAAAATCATTCATGCATCATCAGCCGAAATAAGGAGAAAAAAAAAATATTGAAAGAAAAAAAAATTGAAGCACGAAATTCCATCAAACATTGAGTGAGTGAGTGAAACAGAAAGAAAGCCAATTTTTGTTTCTTCTCTTCTTGTTGTTGATTAAATACATTCATAGAGAACCACAGAGAGCAGCTAAACAATGGATGAAAATAAGAAACGAAAACGTTGTATTTGAAAATAGAGAAGAAGAAGAAAAAAAAGAGCAGCAGCAGCAGCAGCAGCAGCAGCAGCAACAGTAATAGCAATAAGAAAACAACACGAAACAAAAAAAAAATCCGTACGTAGTGGGCTAAAGTAAAACTAATGTGGTTCTGGTTGGCTGACACACGGCTTCTTGTGTACCAAGTGTATTGTTAGTAAAGTGTGTGGAATTGTGTGTTGTTCGAGTCTTCTCTTCTGTTGTGTTTTTTTTTCTCCTTCGTCGCCCTGTTGTTGTGTAGTTGATTTTTTTTTTGGCTTTCTCATTTCGAGAGCGAATAATATAAACTAAGCTGATTCGTACTTCTTGCCATCTACATCGGTGTTGTTCATATTGTTGTTGTTGTTGTTGTGCTGTGTATTTTCGTCGGTGAGTACTTTAATTTAGGTTCCATAACAGAACCAAACATAAAAATCATCTGATGCTTGCTATTGCTCTGAATTGCCAACTGTGTGTGTACCGTTGCTTAGTTGTCGAGTTTTATTTTTCTGTTTCTCTGTTTCGTACGTTGTGATGGATTCTCATGGCCCCGAAATTGAAAAAAAAAATCCAGTCGAAACGAGAAAAAAAAATTACAAGACACTGACTGTGAGATTTATTTATGCTCAATGTTGCAGCATGGATTTAAGTTGCTGTGCGTTTTATCTGTCGCACTGCCCCATACTCTATCTATCTCCCAATCGCTGCGTGTGTATGTGATTGTGCGAAAATTAATTCCGATTCATTTCGAACAGCGAAAGGGAATTTAATGCTCATTGAAAGTGTAATAAGTTGTACGCGTGCTGTGCATTGATTGCACGTTTGCACTCCCCATTTAATTACATTAAAATACGCATCGAATATATGTGAACAACAAAGACGAACACACACCGGACAGCGTCACGCTTAACCGATAGAACGAGATGGGGAGTCCCGTACAGTTTGTTTTTTTTCGCTTTTCGCCCGTCAATTTATTATTCAGTCGGTCGATTGAGCGAGTGAACGTTGTCTTGCGACTCAAACAAAATCGACAAAATGCGATTTGTCTCTCTGTTGTTCATTTGCGCTTGTACTGGTGCACGCAAAAAAAAAGAGAACAGTCGCCGAGCAGGAAACACACGATTTAATCGATTGGCCAGAGGGTAGGGACAATTTTTACTTATTGACACGAAACGAGTACGAATCAATTAGACTTTACTTGACTTGAGCTTTTCACATCACCACCGATGTCGCCGTCTCTGCTGCTGCCGTTGTCATCGTACTGCCACTGTTGTTGACGCCGTCGTCGCCTCCGTCGTCGTCGTTGTCACTTTCGATGTTACTGCCGTGGTTGCCGTTGTTGTTGCTGGCCGTGCAAAAGACTCGACTTGTGTCTTTTTCTCATTTATTATTTACGGCCATGTTTCCATAAAGAACCGCCATAATTCGCCATGCAAAAAAAAAATCGACGAAAAAACGGCAACAACCAAAAATTAATTGAATTTTTCGCAATCACGAATTGAAGCAGGGAAGACTTTTTGTTTTGAATACAAAGTTTTTTTTTCTATATAAGCCAAAATTGTTCATTTTAACGTCAAAGTTGCGTTTAAAGTTGCGTGTAGCATGGAGAGTTTTTCAAGTTGTTTTGGCAGTGAAACGAAGCAGCGTACCTTCAGTGAAGAAACAAAAAATACACACAACACAAATTATTAATCATCGTGTAATCACAAAAGTATTGAACGTTAATTTTTGTTTCTTTTATGAAAAACGCCACCAGCAAAGGTAACGCAACAACAACAACAACAACAGTGATGAGAATCGTTCATTTGTTATTGAAGTGAAAAGCCGTTTATTATTTAATTTTAGTTTTATGGAATATTGATACGATGGAGATAAGAGGTTATCTTTTGTTTAGAAATACACCCATGAATAATATCAAGTTTAACATTGTTTGCTTCCCAATGATAGCAATCATTTTGGATGTTTTCAATGTTTCGTATTGGTGCGTGTTGAAGAATTTAAGTTAAGGCCTGGTAGGCCAAGATCAACTGATTTTCAATATGATTCAAAGGGTCGATTTTCAATATGATTCAAAGTTGAATCAAAGGCTCATAGAGAGTCTCTAATAGAGACTGCAATGGAATAGTCGACAAAACAATTCGAATAACCGAAAAACAATTGAAATTATTCGGCGTTTCAAATGTTCTACTTTTTGGACTGTTTCGAATCTTTTTTTTTGTTTGTTACAAAAACATTTATCATTTTTCTGTTTGTTAAATTACATTCAAATATTTTCGACTCTGTCTCTGTCTCTGTCGCAAATCCTCAATTCATAACAACGAAAAATTGCAATCGTGTCAATAAAGACAAATGGTGTTAATCTGATTCGTGTTCGACAACAACAACAACAAAAAAGGTCGTCGAATCAAATCTCTTTCACTCAAAATTTATGCAGTCATGCGTGCAAAAAGAAAGATTTTTTGTTCACTTCGTCGCTTTAAACACCAAAATCGGTTTTTCTCTCTTTGCAAATCTTTCTTATCTCCGCTAAAGAAAAAAACGTAAATCTTCAACTTCAAAGAGAGAACACTCTTTGTGTATGTAAAAAGTTTGCATTGAAAACAGAAAATAAAATCAAAAAAGAAACGAAACCGCAAAGCGAAAAAAAAATCAAAGAGGGCCAGAGGAGAAGGGAAGAAAAAAAATTATCGTCGACGATAAAAAAAAGTGTTCCGTTGAAAAATATGGATGTTATAAAACCGCATAAAACCTAAAAACTCAATTGCGTGAGGTTTGCGATCTTCGGAAAAAAAAAACAGAGAAAAAAGACACACAACTCGACTCAACATACAGTTAATGGTCAACGGAATCGATTGCAACTGAATCCATAAATATATTGTTTTCACCAATTACAACACTTATGCTGTAAGCCAACTGACACACTATGTTTTTGTGCGCCGCATCATATTCAATGGCTTTCTTCGAAGCCCTACGCATTACAGTTCCGTTTCGGTGTTTTTTTCACTCCAAACCAAATAAATCAATTTCCATGCGACAACTTTATCGGTCAACGACTTTGCCTCATTTTTAGGTGGTGTCTTTTTGTGGATATTCATTTGTGAGCTCATTCAAATTCTTTCATTTTCGAGCTCAGTCAAAAACGAAATGCTTCAGAATCGGGGCACATTCAAGTCTGAGCTCATTCAGAATCGGAGTTCATCAAAAGTTGTAACTTAAATAACATGATTGTTAGAACATACATGTTCTATGTATACATAGAAAAAGACGAACTACTTATCGACAGCGATAGAGTTTCAAACAACAAAAGTCTTCAAAAACTGATGACTTTATGAAACTTCTCACCGATTCGGTTGAAATAGTCAAGCGTTTTGACTCAAAGCACAGGAGAATAGTTTTTAAAACTAAATATTAGCAGCGGTTTTCTATAGAAGATAGCTTCATTAGCGCAAAACACCATTTGAATTGTGCAATTTCTTAGCAACAAAAATTTCCTAAATCCATTGATTCAGAACAGAACGGGTGATTTTTATTACCATTCAGGCCATTGTTTATCCATTCAATAAGCTAAAGGTGTGATAAATATGTGTGTTCAATGTGGCTTTGATTGAGTGTGAATAAGAATGGTTTGGTGTTTGGAGTCATTTGGGCCTTTTGTTTCATAGCAGTGAAACACGAGCGTTAAATGGTAAAAGAGCGATAAATGGTCGAAGAGAAGAAAAAAAAACATGTGTTATTGATCAATATAATTCAATCAATGGGAATAAAAGCGAGAAAAGGGCAATAACTCACATACACTCTCACCCAATCACAATTGCAATTGTGAATTGCAAAGAGAAAATGGCCATTAAAATCAAATCTGTTCAAAATTATATGAAACTAATGGAAATGTTATTGCAAATCAAATCGATTTCCATTCTCTTAGAAAACAAAAATCTATTTCGGTGCCTAGAAAATTGCTCATTGGCAATAAATGCACACTGGCTAATTGCAAGTCAATATTTTTTTTGTTGTTGTTGCTGTCGTTACTGCTAATTGCCTCATTGGCAATTTTTCAAAGTCAGAGCAATAGTGGCTATTGTTTGTTTATATATAAAACATGTTTTTTGTGTTTATTTAGTCTTGGTGGCGTGTCGATAAGATAACAGGTTCAGTCTCTCTTTTTTTTTATCTCGCTGTCACATTTGATTCAAAATTTCGTGTTGAATTCATTATCAGCGTCAATAGTTGGATTGTTTGTTTATAATTAAATCGATGTTGTTGTTGTTTCTTTCAGCCGGGTGAGGCAGCAGGGCCGCTGGCGCAGAGTTTGAATCACAGGCGTATAGTGTAAACGTAATAAAAGCTGATATCAAAACGAGGAATAGAAATAGAAGACGAGAATATCAACAAAGTGGAGTAAATCAGAAAGCAACGAGGAGTAAATCGGGAGAACCCTGGGAGAAAATCTGGGAGTAAAAGAGAAAGAAAATCGAAAGCAAGTGAAGAATCGAAGCAGAAGAAGAGAACGAAATAGAAAGAAAAGGAGAGACAGAGACGGAACAAGAGAGAGTTATCAAAAGAGAGCCAGCCAGACCGAACGAGAGAATCGAATTCAAGTGACGTGATATTGGCGTAAGGTGCGTGACGACGAAATGTCGCACGGTGCTGGTGCCGCTGGTACAACGACCGAATTTCGTGAATATCAGTGGGCTTATAGCGTAATGGATTCATCGCGTGTATCCACCTGTCTGATTTCGATGCTACTCATTGTCTACGGCAGTTTTCGGAGCCTGAACATGGAGCAGGAGCAACGTGAACGGGAAAAGAAACGACAAAATGACAGCATGAACAATTTATTAACCGGTGAACCAGTGCAACAAGAACAAAGTAATTACCAACCTTTTGCTAATTTAATTTTTTTTTTCTCTTGAATTCATTCACTACGGGTTGGGACTGATCAAATATAATCCCACCCGTATATGTTTTAATCACATATTTTCAAGATTCTCGTATGTTTTTTTCTGCAGATAAATTCGCCACATTAGACACGATGCATGCTCTATGTCTTCCACTTGGTGCGTCTGTATCGCTGCTGGTGATGTTTTTCTTCTTCGATTCGATGCAGATGCTATTTGCTGTGTGCACTGCAATTATAGCAACAGTAGCATTAGCATTTTTACTACTTCCCATGTGTCAGTACATCATACGGCCTTGCTCCGATGGCAATCGAATATCATTTGGATTTTGTGGCCGATTCACAGCTGCCGAACTCTTTAGTTTTTCATTGGCTGTATCGATAGTGTGCATTTGGGTGCTCACCGGACATTGGCTCCTTATGGACGGTATGTGATATCAATTGCATTGATAATCCAACGTTTTTTCCTAATCCCGGATTGAAATCGATCATATTTGATCTCATCACAATCTTTCATCATTTAATTCATTAATTCAGATTTTTTCTCTCTTTCCCTCTCTCTCTAATCGTCTTTAGCCATGGGAATGGGCTTATGTGTTGCATTCATTGCATTCGTTCGTTTACCAAGTCTCAAAGTGTCCACACTACTTCTAACCGGATTGCTGTTGTATGACGTATTTTGGGTGTTCTTCTCATCGTATATATTCAGCACAAATGTGATGGTGAAGGTGGCCACACGGCCCGCCGAAAATCCAGTCGGTTTAGTGGCACGTAAGCTTAATTTAGGCGCTTATGTCAAGGATACACCGAAATTGAATTTACCTGGAAAACTGGTGTTTCCAAGCATACACAACAGTGGACACTTTTCGATGCTGGGCTTGGGTGATATTGTAATGCCTGGTTTGCTATTGTGCTTCGTACTGCGATATGATGCATACAAAAAATCACAAGGCACATTGGCCGATGCTGGTGTACCGGTGCCGAAGGGAGTTGGCTCCAAGCTGACCTATTTTCATTGTTCACTATTAGGGTGAGTTGGATTATATGACGTGGTTGGTGTAGAAACTGAGCGGTTTTTTTTTAAATAAAACATCAAACGAGCTGAATGCATGCAATCAAACGATTCTTTTTAAAAGTTTTGAATGTAGGACGCAACTCGCCACTGAAAACTGTAGACTCTACGTATTAAAATCGTAGTGTTAGTCTACTCAGTTGCGGTGTTCTTTTCTTAGCTCGATTTTTTTTCTCTCTTTCTCTCTCTCTCTCTCTCTCTTTGGCTCATTATCCGCTTTCGTCTCTAATTAGAGAATTTTGTAATTTTCTCACATTTTTTCATACTTTTTTCAATCTAAAACTCTCGATAGTACCAAAATTATACACAATTTCAATACAATAAAACCAATTCCACTCAAAATCGTTTGAAAAAAATAAAAAAACTTAAAAAAATATTAATTCCGATTTGAAATAATAGAAACTAAACTAATCGAATTCTTTTCCACTTTTCCACAGATATTTTCTTGGCTTGCTAACGGCCACTGTTAGTTCGGAAGTATTTAAAGCCGCTCAACCAGCATTATTGTATTTGGTGCCGTTCACACTATTACCTTTGTTAACAATGGCTTATTTGAAGGTGAGCATTAATGTCTGAAATGCAAAGTTTCTTTTACCCATCTTCTATGGAGCGTTCAATTCTCGAACAATTTTATTTTTTAAAGAATAAAAAAAAATGATCATAAAAAAAAAGTTCGATTCATTGAAGGCACAGTAGAAAATGGGCTGAAACAATTTATTTGCAATACTTTTTCCTCTTTTAAAAATCAACTCACTCGAATCCGACATATTTTTTTTTTCCTTTCCAGGGGGATTTACGGCGAATGTGGAGCGAACCATTTATCATTCAACATGCGTCGAAACAGTTAGAAGTCTGAATATTTTTTAAGAGGATAAAATTGTTTAGCAAATGAGCCGATGGAGTGAAGTGGAAGTGATTTATTAAACAAAAACAAACAAAAAAAACAATTGAGTAAACGCGAGAGGAGAGAACATAATTGTATATTATAGCTCCAAAATGCACGTCTCTAGGCTAAAACGTAATCTTAAATTATATGTTATATGGTCACAATCATCAGCAATACACCCAAGCACACAAGGTCACAAGGTCACAAACTCACCAACCACACTCACACTCACACACACACACCACACAATCAAACGTCGACGAAAGAACAACACTTAATTCACAAATGTCATCAGCAAATTAACATACATTCAGCATAAAATGTATCCAATCAGACATTCATTGCGTCGTACATTTCATGTAATCAATTTCACGCGAGCGCGCAGTTCAATTTTCGCCTAATGTACGGATTCCATTCGCGATTTTTTTTTCGTTTCTTATCAAGAAACTCCATGACATTTTTAACCACATCGCATATAGAACATAGTTTGTTTTATTGTTGCTGATGTGATCCAACATCGCTTCTTTTAACACAAACGCATTTTATTCTGCGCAAACTAGAGATTATCAATTGAATACTGGAGTTTTGACAAACTCTGTAGCATGTTTTTCATTTCGTTGTCTTCGGAAAATCGATACAAAATCAAATGGGCCGATGTGCAATTGACAATTTTCCTTACCATTGGAAATCAATGTTCTTTGCTAATGGAAATAAAGTTTCCTTGCTAAAGAAACATCATTGAGGTAACGAGAGACCATATGAAAAAAAATCAAAAGTATCTCTTTCCAGCCTGGCCCAGATGACTTGGCGGAAAGTCGAGGAATATCTAACGCGCGACCCATTTAAAGTTTTCACATTTTAATCATGAAATTATCCGGTTTTTGTTAAGGAAAACGCTACACAAGTGCAATTTTTTGACCGAAAAAGATGGAAAAAAGCGAGCAATTGGAAGGGCAATTGAAGTGTTGAATGACTGATGTCAATGGTTGACTGCAATTAATCGTGATTGTCAAAAGAAGGAACAACAAAAATCTTTTGGAACGAAGAATTTTCGGAACAAAGAACTTTTAGAACGGAGAAATTTCAAACACAGTGCAACAAATTGTAATTTGTACATTTCCAAACGAAAACAGTGTTGAAAATTGAAAAATGTGAATAATTTTGGAAAAATTGTATCAATTTCAAGAAAAATGCCAAAAAAGAACAAATTTGTAAAATTTCCTCGAAAATTCAAGATTAACAACAATTAAAAATGCTCCATGCTTGAAAAAATGTAACAAAATTCGAAGCAAGAAAAGGAAAATGTGAAAATCGTTTGAAATGTTGAACATTTGTGAAAATCTGTGAATATTCTGAAATTGAATGGAAATTTGAAAATTTGAAAGAAAAATGTAAAATTTTTGCAAATGTTTCATGAATTTGAAAAAGATGGGAATGTCCACAAATGCATTGAGCCACTCTCCACTAGAATAATGCGAGAGATTCGCGAGTATATATATCAAAAAAATTCATTTTTTTGAAATGAATAAAATTGAAATAATTTGGAAAATTGACACTAGATCCAAAAGAAATTCAAAAGCCAGTGACGATCAAATTCGATTCTTTCTTTCTCATTCGACACTTCTTTCCCTCGAACGCCGGAAATCGCTGTTCAGCTAAAAAGTCCAGCTATTTCGTGTGACAAAAAATCGAAATGACAATGCCGCGCGGCAGATTATGAAACTGAAACGTTTTAGCACTCAAGCAGAAGAAATAGTAAAAAAAAACAAGCCGAAAACGCCGAACAATATTTTTCATTCTTCACAGTAAAAGAACGAACAAACTTAAATGATAAAGAAAAAAAAAACAACTAATTAGCTTAATGTGTATTAAATTAAACGTTTTATAGTGATAATGCTAATATATATTTTTACTGGATCACACGCTCGCTATCCATCTGCTAACCCGTTTCTTTAATCATTTTCCATAGTTTCCTTGATATTTTATTTTGTTTTGATTTTGAAAAGAAAAAAATGAATCCTATTTAGTGTTTTTTTTTATATATTTCTCGTGTGGAAAAAAAATATTTATATATCTGTTGACCATGTTTTTTTTGTTCCTCGTCCAATTTATTTCCTCTTTTTTTTTTCCAAGAAAGCTGTTCTTTTTGGTCCTTTCTAATTTAGTACACACACATCCTCTCTCTATTTAACGAACGATAATTTTTAAGAACAAATTGAAACCAGACAAAAATCAGATTTAATTTCATTTATTTAGTTGAAAAGAGAGAAGAATTATGGCATGAAATCACAATTTGCATATTCAACAGTTGAAAGATTGGGCATTCTGGTTGGAATTAAATTAATTCGATGGATTGAAATCATAATGACGATAGATATTGAGATTCGAAACAATTTTTTAAAGATCCTTGAACATTGTACGAATGTTGCTTCAAATTGATTTGAATTCAATGAGAGGAAAATTGAATACTTTTTCTGCGATAGCTAATCCAATTCCATAGAAAAATTAACGAAAAATGCACTATCACAACTCAATATTTCATCGCATTCAGATCAATCGAAAGCCATTCCTTTGTTGTTGTTTTTTTTTTCAATCGTTAAATCCAACTCAATTATTTGTATTCATTTTTAGAGAAAGAAAAACACACACAAATTCATCAAATTTTTATGAAGTCAATAAGACCGATCGATGACTGCTTGAATGTACTTTTATTATGAAAATTCGAATATTTGAACAAAAAAGAGAACGAATATTTTCTAGGTTAAATTTACTTCAATTATTTTCTAAAGAAAAAAAAAACGGAACCGACAAAAAAAGCATTAAATTTTAAATTTATGCAATAAATGTATTGACAAAGAATGACAAATTGTGAGAAAAATTAAAACAACAAGCAAATAAAGCGACAATGGAAGAAAAATATAACAATAATGGTTGAGCGTTTAAAATTTCGAAGATTTTTTTTTAGGGGTGTTTTTTTATATCAATTCCATTGACCACGGGTGAGGTATTTTTTTTTTTTTACTTTTTTGAAGAAAATTATCTGAAATTGTTTTTATGCAAAAAATTGTTTTAAATCTGACTGCTAACGATTGATAATTGCATCCATCCATACATCGATGCATGTCCGTGTGCAAAAATAGTGACTAACAGTCACTTAATTGTATGTAGCTGCATACAACTAAAACTGGCTAAGTTAATTGAATTCAAAAATGCTGTATAGAAACAATCACTTTTAGGTACTCTTTCAGCCAGTCGTCGAATTTCGGACATTTTGGCTTCTAGATGTCTATAACTGAAGTTGACTACAGTCGAATATTTTGTTCGAGATAGTCAATTTTAGTCAGTAATAGTCAGCCAAAAAATCCAAAATCAAGCGGCTGGCTTCTCAGACACAAATTTTCCACATGGGATGCTTAAAAACGTAATCTCAGCTTATCTTCATTCTGTGTGCAGTGCACATTGTGCACCAGTATGATTCCATCTGGTTTGCCAAAAATTCTTATATTCTTATTAGCCCTTGTGGCACGTGCCCGTTTTCATGGAAAAACTTGAATCATCTTTTGAATATTCACCTTTGCTTCTAGAGAAGGATGTACTTTATAGTGCTATTGGTCAAAAAGAGAAGCTCCTAGAGCATTACTGCAATGAAAATAATAAATATTTTCAAAATGATTTTTGTCCATTTAATAATTTGCAAGAATTAATGCTCCATGCTGATTTATGATCCATCAGTAGAGTGATGTATTTATTAGCGAGATGATGAACATGAAAAAACAAATCCTCCTTTCAAGGATGACCAAAGGCCATAAAGATACATACATAAACTGATTCTGTCTTATTAGTGTCTATACATTGTAAGTAGATTGTTTAATACAACTTAATTCAACAACATTATCATTATTCACTCTAATATAGTTCGTTTATATTTTCCATCTAGAATCAAAAAATTGTGATAATGAGTGTCGGTTAAAATGGGCATGGGGTTGTATGGGAATCTAAGATGATCATAAGGATCTTCCCTCTCGGAGATCTCTTCATAAATGTGATCTTCGTGGGATGTGGACGCTGTTGTTATTTCAGGAGGCATTTCAGCCATTTCTATTCCGTTTTCTCCGTTTGGTGTGTGTACTATTCTGGGTGCAGCATATTCATTTGACGTAGCCTTTCTACAGCATTGTCTCCAAAAAACGAAAACTATGGTCGCAGTCAATATAATCAACACGATTGGAACGATAATCGTGATGAGAATTTTGATGTTCGTATTAGTCATACTAATCGGCACGATAGTACTTTGATTTGTAAGACTACAATTTATTCCATGTTTTTGTCGCCACGGATCATCATCACCATATTCCAAACTGGGCCATTTAAGTTTCAATTGTAGCAATAGTACTCTCAGATATTCACACGAAAAGCGATTCAGTGAAATTGATAATTTGGTGAGGCTTGAAGTACGAGCATTAATCAAGGTGTCCAATTCAGTCAAATCGTTGCCATGCAAATAAAGTGCTGTCATTCTGGGTAGCGATGTAAAGTTTGCACGCTTTAAATTGTTGTTAGATATATTCAGATGTGTCAGGCGGCGTTGCTGTTGAAGTATACTAAAGTCGAAGTTTGATAAGCCCATCTCACTCAAATCCAATTCCTGCAAATTTGTCACCGTCTTAAATGTGCTTGAATCAACTTCTCCCAATAAATTTCCATGTAGGTCGAGCCGATGAAGGGACATATCCAAGTATTTAATTACATCTGAAGCATTCGTAATATTACAGTTGGCAACATGGAAACCGAATAAATTTTGCAAAGTTGACGATAGCATAGAGAAGTTGATGCTTTGTAAATTGTTGTCCGAAATGTAAAGATATTGAAGATTTTTTATTGGTTCAAATGGATTCGATTGGATAAATGATAAATTGGTGTTTTTCAAAAATAGAATATTCAATGAAGTCATCTTTTCAAAGGTTTTCCTATTTATTTCACCCACATTATTTCCGGATAATCTCAGGTCTACAATTGATGGTCCCAATAGATTCATCATATCAGAAGCATTGTTGATTTGGCAAAATTCAGCGGAAAAGATGTTCAACGATGTCAACGTCGGTGATAGCAAGGCAAAATTAACATTTTGTAGGTTGGTGTTGTGGTCAATTTCAAGTTCTGTCAATTTCTTAAGTGGTTCAAATGGGTTTTGATTCTCGACGAACGGAAGACTTACATTATTCAAATATAAATTTTGTAAATTGGTCAATTTTGCAAACGAAGAGGTATTTATCGGTCCTATGTAACTGTGTGATAGAGACAGAATCTGAACTGATGGTTTTAAATACTGGATTATCTCTAACGTATTTTCCAATTGATTTTCGTTGATGCGAACATGTTGTATGTTGTCAATTGCCTGCAAATATGACATATTTCTCATCACTTTTAGGCCATTGTTCCGGATTTCGAGCGTGTCCAACAGGTTCATACGTTTCAATATGCTCAAATCCAATTCAAATAGCTCTGCATTTTGTATACCAAAATAAGTTAAATTGACGAATCGATGGAATAAATTGGAGTCCATCTTTTCCATAATGGGACCGTATATACTTAATTCGGTGAGCTCTTCAGTCAAACAATTTATGATTTCGGCAGGATTTTCAAAGTTTTCGCGTCTAATCTCAATTTTCTGGAATTGTTTAACACTTTGTTCATTGCAATGTAATTCGATTGTTCCATCCGATGCGTGTAAGTAGCCTTCGTCTCGACTCCTTGAAACGACACGAATTTGATGATCGCTGCACTCTTCGTTTAAATCGATGATATTCATCCAGGAAAAATATACCGAAACTCCACGCTTCACCAACGATAGAATATCACAATCGAACTTTGAAATTGGATTGGCCTCCAGTCGTAGTGTTTCCAAGGCGCGATTACCATCAAACATATTGAAATCAATAGATACAATTGAATTGTGGCTCAAGTCTAAAAATCGCAATTTTATGAGATCTTGGAAGACCGCCCCATCCAATGATGATATGTTATTGTGTGACATATGGACGCGTTCGCATTTTACGGATAAAAAATTCGTCACACTTGTTAAACTGTTGTAGGAAAAGTCTATTTCAGATAGATTCGACATTTTCAAATGAAATTCAAACGGATAATGCAACAATTGATTGTGGGTTGCATTCAATTTCACCAAATGTTTATGTTGTAGTATGAAATAATCGATGCCCGAATATGAAATGTCCAACGAATCTAGATTTGGATAGTCTTGAATCAATTCATTTATTTCGTCTATCAAATATCCACCAACTTTCAAATGTTTCACTTTTAATTTGTCCGTTATATTTGTGATCGAAAATGATGCGGAACAATAGACGGGCAGGGCTGGTTTGAAACTCGCCGAGTACAATGCAATCGATTCCATTTGTTTATCCGAATAACCACATTTGAAGTCATTTGATCCACAGAGTATTATGAAAAACACAAGCAAAAATATTGAATACTTAATTTTTGAGACTTAATTTTGCCTTTAAGGAATGGAACGTATTGGTACGGTAATAGGACTTGGGATATAAAATATTTTTTTCCATTATTTGAACCTCTTATACTTTTCAACTTCCTGTTTTGAACAAAATTCTACATACGAGTGACCCACTCGGAGTGGGTGGAATGCGTTTGCAGATGTACATTCATTCATTTATTTTCCATATTTATTTTTTGAATTGAGTGTTTTCTCAAAAAAAGGCTTAATCAACAGATTCGATAAGATTCAACATAAGATTTGTTTTCGAAAAAAATTCAACTGCATGCCATTTTTGCAAGTGATTTTTGATACACACTTACTTATCTGTTCCACATAGACTTCCGTTCAAGCCCTGGGAACCGACAAAATGTTGTATTTTTTTTAAATTCTGAACCTCGTTAGCATATACTGTATACTATAGAACAGGAATGAACTCCCACGAATTCGATTAAAACCGACAAAAATTATCAACACTTTTGACTCCTGTACGTTTGAACGAATCAATGTTTTTTCCAAAGAAATTTTAAATGTGAATAATAATTCGATGAAGCTAAAATTACACAGAAAATTTGATATAACGCTAGAGTTGCGTGGGCTGATTTCCCGCTTACTCAGAATTCTGACGGAATTCGGTTTGAAAGAATTGTTCCGAAATGATTACCATTAATCCCAGTTCAAATTATTTATAAGACGCAAAATAATGCATGTTTTTTTCACGATTTCTATTTTTAAAAAGAAAAGTAGTGCTGTGGTGAAAGTGTTTTCTTTTGATTCGGTCCGCGACAAAAGAGACTATGTTTACATGCGTATGTATGGTTGTTGCGATTTTCAACGGTTTTTTCGTGGAACTGATAAGAGATAACGAATTGGTGCCTCTAGCACAGATGTACTCGATGTCTTCTATATCAGTTTATTCACAATTTGATTTAGATAAATTGCTTTCAGTTCAATTTGAAGCCATTCTTCTGTTTTTTGTGGTTGAAAATACGATTTCCAAGCAACAGTGCACTATCACAGACAATGGTTAAAAAAGATTTTTAATTTGTGAAATGCTAAAGAGAGATTGAAGTTTATTTGAAAATATACCTTTGAATTACTTACCAAGATCTCAATAGACTTTCAAGAGATTAACGTCCCAAATTCGTAGGGAGATTTGAGACAGTTTTGCTGCAGAATCAATTTGTTGAAACCTTGTATGAAGGAAATATTGAACAAAAATACATCTTGCTTCCGTCTTACATTTTTTTTTAGTTTTTATTTTGCTCGATTTTGCATGTTTTACATAAATGAATAATTCAAGTAGTGGGTGGATTTTAGAATGTAAATTGGAGAACAGTCCGAAGACTGTGATAAAGAAAAATCTTAAAACAAATTCTTATTTCTTAAGCATATTTTAAGCAGCGTACTGCGATCAGATCGATAAAAATATCTTAAATATTTTATCTCATTTTAAAATAATTTTGGTTATTAATGGAATAAGAAAAAATTTTGTTTAGATTTTTTCGATTTTACTTCTAGTGGAGGTGAGTATTTCTATACGATTTCCAAAAATTATGCGGGCGAATGATATTGTGCGATTCTTTGCGTTTGATTTCAATCAGGTCGGTTGATGTTTCTGCTTTCGCCCATTTTTTAGCCAAATAAACATCTTCGTCGACGTAAATTGTCACTTTGCGCGCTCCCAACAGCTTCTTGCGTGCATTGTTCAAGGCAGAAATGTCGAGAACTTCTCCCACGAATTCGCGAATTTCTACGTATTTCAAATTGACTGAACCACGAATGAACGGTAAGAGTTTGTCGAAATACGCCCAGCCGATGAACAGTCGCTCCATATTCAAATGGCCAGCGGAAGCAGTTGTGTTGGCGCCATCGATATAATAGATGCCAATTTCTCTTATGTTGACCAGAGGTGGCAATGTCATAATTTCAACGCGGGGTAAAAATAGTGCAACTAGCCCTTGCAGTGCTAGCAATCGATCAGGTGATGGCACTTTGCATAATTCCAAATGCAATCTTCTATAGAAATCTCGTCGATGAAGATCGGTCAAAAGACCAAGGATATCAACCTCGGAACTAATATTGAACCAATGAATGGCCAAATCATCCAATTTAACGTTGGAATTGAGAATCGAGTCACGGTTATCCCAAAGAAATTCCCCATCAATTTGAAGGCTTTTTACACTTGGGCTGTTCTCCAGAAAATTCGTCAATTGGACGTTACCAAACGTGATATCCCCATCCAATGACAAGTGTTGAAGTGTCGGGTGCTTTTGAATTGGCCAAGTTAACGGAGAATTGAACTCAAATTCGAGTCGTTTCAAGTTTATGCAAGATCCGATGAGTGCTCCAAGAATACTTTCATCAAGATTGTAACACCGTATTTTCAGGTCTTCCACTTTGCTCAATAAATTCATCGAATTCATTTTCAATTGACGTAAATCAACGTCGATAAATCTAACTAGCTTGATTGACTCGAAATTTGATCCAACGGATGAAGGTATTGAGGAGAATTGAATTTTCTGCGCAAATTCGATGAACCCATCGACACGGTAGGATCCGATTGTAGCAACATTTTCTCTCCAATCAAAAAGAACAGCCTCGTATTTCCATTGGAAATACTTACCGGCGACTCGTTGGAATGCCTTGCACGTTTGGCCAAACGAATGCACGTCTTTCAGCGACAAACAGTCAAACACTTCGTCCCAGCAATCGATGTCCAATTTGAAAACCTCTGGTTGTGGTGCGCCATTTGGTGCGATTGCGCCGGCCACAGCCACTTGATTTTGGTTTGGTTCGACGACTTCCATTTGGTTTTCATCATTGGCGTTTTGTTGGCTCATTGTTTTGATTTGATTTCAATCGCAATGTGAGTGTTCGAGTGTGGAATGAAACGCGATGTTCTGCCTGGTTCTAGAAAAAAAAGATCAAAAAGAGTAACTAAAGATCCTCTTCATGAACATGCAATTGACTGACATAAATTGTCCAATTTCCATTGGTAGAAATTGTCTAAATGCTTTCATCACATTTCGTAAAATATTTTTGTACTAAATTATTGCAAATTCCGCGGAAAAGCTCGTTTTTCAGACGAGTACGATCTTCTACTGTTTTTACAAATACCGAAAAAAAATCAT
>NW_022595303.1:55629-91753 GCF_009176505.1 Sitodiplosis mosellana
AACTTTTCGAATGAAGTAGATGCGTGCATGGATGTGTGTATGTCGAACAAAACCTTAGCATCGTACGCTTTGCACATTGAATTTTATATGGGAAAATTGAAGTAATACACCTACCTACCAGGATGAATTTCACAACGATTTTTGATGATTCTTAGAATATAATTATTTTATTGTAATAATGAATATTTGAACATTCGATTTTCACTGCGATATTTCACGAATGGGCAATGAGATTTTCATTGTTCAGAAGTTGGAGAGCAACACGTCTTGACGCACAAAGAGTTCGATTGAAAGAGAACGACTCAAGCATTCTATAAACGGCAAAGGGATTCGACTGTCAAACCATTCGTCAAGTGTTTTTGACGTTTGTTCGGCCGCTTGTTTCGTTGAGTTTTTGAACACCAACGACGATCTTTGGTCTAAATGTACAAGTTTTCCCTTCTGAACCAAAATCCACTGAAAAATACAAAAATTTTAAAAGAGTTTATTATTCGATGAAATTTCCAACTTAAGACTCCAAGAAAAATCTGTTGCGTTGCTGTCATTGAATAAGCAATACAACGAAATAAATTGCAGCCAAGTAACTATGAACCTTTCTCTCTTCTCTGTGTTCTTTTATGCTCTCTCTTTCTCTCTTTCTCATCGTTTATGTATTTGAATCAGATGATTTCAGCGTATTATACATTTGACGCGATGCAAATGAGAAAAACAAAATTAGTAATAGACGACTTACGATGATATTAAAGAAGTCACTTTGATTTCATAATTACATATGTATTAATTTTTATCTTAAAGAAATTGGACGCTTTTTTTCATATCTGCCAATTCAATAAGTAAGACCAGACTGGATCTTAGAATGTGAATTTGCTCATTTCATTTAAATTCATTGAAAATATATCTAAAAAATTAGGAAATGGTTTTGGCTCAAACACATCTTGTCTTTCGAGTGCTTTTTCATGTTCTCTTTTCGTGTAAAATACATCTTGCATTTTTTACATCGGTACGGTCTTTCACGAAGTCGCTTCGAATATTTTGGTGCAGATGTTTCACCGCTCGCCGACTGAACACCTTGAATCGGCTCATCTTCAGATGATTCACTGGAACTGACTTCATTTCGTTTTAAAACTGAGCTACTTGCCACAGTGAGATCAGAACTTCCATTTTTGGTTGATCGTTTGGTTTGGTCACCTTTTGGCGAACCATTGCTCGATCCAATCGTGTCTTCGTCATCAGTAGAGTCCGAGATTTCAATTGGACCCGATGCAGCAGTCTTTCGTTCCATTTTGATGTTGTTCGGAGCACAGAGACACTGAGTCACCACACCCGTTGAACTAGGGCTAGCGCCGCCGTTGACTCGTTCTTCCAACAAATCGACTTCGAATCGTTCGTAAATTGCTTTAATACTATAGATGGCAAGATGGCAATCAGAAGAGATACTTGATATCATTTTTGTTTCCATTCGAGTAAAAGCAATTATCCGAACTCACCGATTATTTGAAGCAGCCAAAAAGTAATCCTTAAATTCGGGATTGAATTGCAGACCAGTGTGTCGGGCTGACATCTTCATATTGACCAAGGATTGCTTGATTTGTTGCTCACACCCAGCCAGCATTTTATCCATTTCCTCTTTCCAGCTCGTGGTCGAATTCATCTACACGCGTATGAAAAATGGGAAACATTCGGCCATTTCAATATTCAGATAAATAAAATAAATGTGTTCAACCGCCGAATCGATGGAGTCAACAAAGAGAGATTTTTCTCATGTCGAACCATTTTCATGTTCTAACTAACACTGTTTGGTTTCTATCTTTCAAATTGTCTTTTATTATTATTTAGCAGTATTGTTCAAAAATTGGTCAAATGACGTCCATTTTATAGTGAGATTATGATTGAAGCGTGAACAAATGTAGAAATCGCTTATGTTGATAAAAAAACTGAGGTGTCGCAAAGAACATTCTGAGTTTTATTGTGGAAATCGGATAAATTCAGAGAATCATACTTACTTTGATAAAATCGACGAAGTGAGCAGAATATTCGGATTTCACTGCGGATATTTTATGGAAAGAAAGTGAGATTTTCAATTTATTCTGGAGGCAAAGAGCAACACGTCTTGATGCACAAAGACTTCAATAGAAAGAGAACGACTCAAGCAGTCTATAAGCGGCAAAGGGATTCGACTGTCAAACTATTCGTCAAGTGTATTTGACGTTTGTTCGGTCACTTATTTCGTTGAGTTTTTGAACAACAACGACGATCTTATTTTCAATGGAATTCATTTTTCGATGAAATTTCCAACTTGAAACTCCAAAAATATTTCTTTAAAACTTTGCGCGAATTCGAAGCCGAGTGCCAATTCTATCCATCGTTCTTCAATACAATGAAAGGTGTATTTTTGCAATGTTCTCGAATTGAACCGACGAAAAATGGATTGGCGCGAGAAATTTCTCAGCGAAAATAGGAAAATCAACCGAATAAAGCAAGGGACATAGCGAAGATACATAGCGAGATTAGAGAATGAAATGAAGAAAAAATGTAGAAGTTTCAAAGAAATATAAGTTTAATAACAATAAATAATTTTCAATATATATAACATAGATTTACTGTACTGAAATGAAGAATAAATCTAACAAAAAAAAAACACTCTCGTGTTTCCTTTTCATTCGTTTGCGATCGATAGCTAGACAACATTTCAATGGGCGTGCAAATGTCCAATTTCACGAACTATTCTAAAATATTCAAAACCATTGTTGAGCACCTGGAAGGAGTTAAGGTTTTGAATTAGAATTCAATATTCCAATCTAATAATAAATCTTTTTTACTTGAATATGTTAAACATTTTCCAAATAAATGATTTAAACCAAGAACGGACGAAATAAATCGATTTTTAAAATTAGTTTTACCTCCGAAAATGATTCTCTAGAACAGGGAATATCACCAGAACCACGAATTGCCGGTTTCTGTGTAGCTATCATAACAATCGGTAGCATACGTCGAATGTCGTATGGAAGACAATACCAATCGCAGCAATAAAGTGCATCGCTCAGTTCTTTAAATCCACTGTTGACATGTTCACCGAAATTGCAAAAGACGAACATTTGAATGAACGACCAAAACATCATTATGATTGGTTCAATCAGTTCAATGGTGTACATTTGATGGTGGGACTATTTGTTGGAAAGAAGGAAGAAAAGTGGAATGAACAAATGTTTACGGTACCGATAAAACTCTACTATTGTGAACACTAAATCAAGTGATATCATCAAAATAATGAAACCAACCGTTTCCATGATAACAATTAAAAGAGTGACACCAATTGTAATTATGCTCCACAGATAATAACCCGTGATAACGGTCGAATAGAGTTCGGTAAACTCACTGGCACGTCTGAAACAGAGTCGATAGGTAAATAAGCTTAACGATTTTGACACTCTCACGAAAGTCATTTGACATTTGAACGCAATGAAAGATTTGCAAACAGTATTGGAATTCCTGTAGTAATTCCTGTGGTAATTGAGTTACTTTAAATATTTCAAATGTCAATCCGTGTTCAGGAAACTATCATTTTATAATAAGTGCACTTATGATATCATGATATCATAAACAGGTCTTTAAATATCAATTAAAAGCTCCATACTTCTTGACATGTGCATGAAATTGCACAAAATCCCGGAATCTCTGCACATTTCCATCAGTTTTATTATTTTCTTTCAACGTCTGCAGTTCCAATTCCATGTCCTTTATGAATGTCATGAATACCATGGCCAGTCCAATAAATAAGCTAATGACACATTTGCAACAACTGAGCAAAATATAGGATGATATTGTGAGTACTATGAACATTATTGGGTAAGTGTAAGGTGTTTTCCAGCTCAGTATCGACAACCTAAAGGGAAATTATTCAATTTTTTATCAAATAATTTCGTGGTATTTTCAATTTTGTTAGACCCGTTTTAATAAAAAAAAACAATAATACTTTGGCAGCCATAAATACTAGCTTCCTGAATAATTTCATCATGAACAATGTATCACTCAGTCACTCACCACACTGGAACTGGTAAAGTAAACGAATCATTCCCCAAATCCGTCGTAAAATACAGAAAATATGAGAGCAAAAATCTCGGCAACAAAATTCCTGGATATGTCACATTCAATATAACGATATGGATTGTTCGACATTTCTTCTCTATCAACAAATTCATTGCCTCATAAAGTGGTTTTGACATCGAATTCACTAGCCCTGTTTTATGGATGGAAAGGAATAAAGTTTTGTTCTGTATTTGTTTCGATGAGTAAGTTTTTTTTTCTTTCTCACACCGAAAGCGTTACCGTACATATTGTATGAAAGGAAGGTATTGCTTCCCATAAAACAAGTGGGTGAAGTGTGTGAAGAAAATGTGTTATTTTTTACACAAGAATCATGAACAGGGTATATATGTGATTGTTCTAATTTTTACACATCACCCGGAGCAGAACTTACGTGTTTCAATAATATACTCAAGATTTTCGATCAATTGAAATGTATTTTCCATATAGAAAATCATCAATGAAAAACAAGACACGTACAGAGTCGACGTGGCCGCTGTATAAAGTGAATAGGTTATATCTCGAAAGGATTTCGCTTCAATTAGGAAAAATGCGGTTGTTGAAATGGCAATTTGTGTGAATGTATACAAAATAAGCACTCGTTTCAATGTAAATCGATTACAATTCGGTTCCGGCTCATGAATACCCAGAATTCGGAGCGAATTTTGAATGGAATTGAATATTTTCATTGCACTTAATTTTAAAACTCTAACTAAATGAAATTGTTTTAAAGCACTGCCTGGAATTTGATTTTACAAAACAATTTTTTTTTGGTTGACTAACTAGAGAATAAATTTCCTTTCTAAAGAGGTAACGACTAGCACACGTATGTTCTTGTCAACAACTTTCGTTTAAAGTCGTCATATTTACTTTTCAAAAACAATATTGATTTTTCACTTTTTCCTTAGACACATCACCTTTACACACATTGTCCAGTGTAGTATAATACTTTTAACGCAGGATATGGTATAAAAACTATGTAACGTATGTACACCGGTATGAACACAACGTATGTATACCAGTTCATAGCATGAACTCATCAAAATTTTACTGTGTATGTATTGTGGATAGTCATATAAATTCAAAATCTTACAGAATTGAGCTTGTAATCCAAATACATGTAAAATCTTCAGTGGACAATGCCAACAAGACCTTAACTCAATTGCCAGAATGAAAAAAAGATAACCAATCACATCTCTTATCCAAACTGTCTCGTTATTATTCGTTGAAATTTCGTTTAAAATGTATTTTCCCAATTTCTGTATACACAAGACATGTTTCAAGGGATAACATTCATTGAATTTCATTCAACGAAGTCAAATTAATAGCCTTGCTCAACGTTGAAAGATTAAGCAGTGTTTTTTAAACTTATGTATTTTGAATAGACATGCGAAATGTTCTTCGTTAATATTGTGTTTCGATTTCAAGAGGCGTGCATGCCATGGGCATCCTCAGTCCATTTGTTTAAAGTTCACCTGTAGCTTGGTGAAAGAATGTTTCATTGAAAAATACTCACTGGAATAGAAGTAGAGCTGCCCATTGAATTGAACTGTTCGGGTTCGTTCGAGTTTCAACTAAACGTGAACCGAACACGAACTTGGCTTTTGCATGAATTGAACTAAACACCGAACGAACACGAAATTTGCAAACCAAATTCGAACTCAATTAATCGTGTTCAGTTCCTGGGCAGCTCTACTGAAAAGGTGAACAATCGAATTTTTGATTGAGATCTTCAATTTTTCTTCAAAGTTCAGGCTTTTGCTATTTTTGCTGGTGTTATCTTATCAAAACAAATTGCTTTATTCCCAAAAAAAACATTTCATGCCACTGTGTCTCTCAATAAAACCATTTTGATAACTGTTTTGTTTATTTTTAAAATTGATAATAAGCCAGACAATTGCGGTAAATAATTGAATTAGTTTGATATCAATTGATAACAAAGCTGGAATTTGTGTGCCCAATATTTCATTTCTTATCGTTTAAATGAATATAAACGCATTGAATTGGCTTCCAATGAGCCAGTGTGTTTCATTTTATTCTTGACTATATCTATATAGTCGTGTTATAGGTAATTGTTATTCCACTCATATTCTTTTCGCATTTTTTCTACTAATCCAAACGAGTAAAAAGCACAGAGACATGGTGGCTGAAGCAAAACCTTCGCTTATAACAAATGTTCCGCCGTCATTTTACGCGCAATCTGATAGAGCAACTGATGCGTAAGTTAATGAAGGGTGTTAAAAATAATAGGTAATTTTGTGCTAATCAATTTATACGTTCGTTTGAAAAATAATTAAAGATGGTTAAGTGCAAAACGTAGGGATGACAATGTGGAAGATGGCTTGTGGCGTATCCATAATACACTTTATGACCTGACTGATTTTATTGACAAGCACCCAGGTGGACCGATGTGGTTAGAAATGACCAAAGGACACAGTGGCGTAACTAGAACTTTTGTTCGTAGGGGGTATTCTTTATTGCTCCAATCGATAGATTTCCCCGAGAAATGAGATATTTTGAAATAATTTCGGGGGGGGGGTTTCTCACTAATTATACGATTTTTTTGGCTTTTTGTCCAAAAAATGCCAAAAATGACCAAAAATATTTTTTGTCCGATTTGGATGAAATTTGGTACACAGAAAGCTTATGAAAATATAAGAATTATGGCATAAAAACTGGTCGAAAAAACTGGTATAAACTGGTATAAAACTGAAATTTAAATTTTTTATATTATTATTTATTATTGCTCTATGGTCTGGGTACCGAGTAAGGAAGCCAAAAACTGGATTCAACGCTACGTTTCATACATTTATGTGCCGATCTTCTATTGTTTTCTCTATTTGTATACGTTTAGCATGAGGTGAGTCATTTTTAAAGCCTAGTTTACACGACGGATTTTTTTAGCAAATTTTTCGCTTAGAAAAGCTTCTTCTCTTAACTTAAATTCCTTTTGTTTGTAATAATTTTGTTTACTTTTTTGTTCCAGAATGTTACTTTCAATTGTTAAAGGTCACAAGGTCCACATTAACCATTTTCTGCCCTTCATTGTTCCCATCACGATGTACCTCTTTGGAGGAAATCACACACTTATTGAAGCTCTGAAAATATTTTCGATTATCATTTTATCGGGCAGTTTTATGTTTTCAATCATCGCTTTGAATGCCGACCATCATCACCCAGAAGTCGTTCATGATGGAGATCCCGTACGGTATGTAATCGAATGGTTATGTTAGCTTAATTGAATAGTTCTCAAAAGCTATTTCCTATTCGTTTGTTAATGTAGAATGAATACAAATGGATTGGTAATTCAAAACGAGAGATGAGCTCTGAGTTGCCTCTCTCACCTCCATGTAAAAGCAACGCTGGTGTAATAATCCATTCTTTTTTGCAGTAAATCGTATGATTGGGGACTATATTCGGTGGATACAATAATGGACAGACAAGAATTGCGTGGAAATACTCTTTTAACTTTGACAAACTTTGGCGACCATGCACTGCATCACCTGTTCCCTACGCTCGATCACGGCATTTTACCCGAATTATACGACGATTTCTTTGCAACTTTACTGGAATTTGAAGCGGAGTGTCAGTGCTATCCGTGGTTCTTTGAGACAATCAAAGGACAATTCCAACAACTCTCGAGAATTGAGACAATGAAACTAGACTCACATGAAAGATACCTCTTGAAGCATGGCAGACAAATGAAATCAAAGTGAACAACAGTTATTGGTACAAGTAAGAAAGAATAAAAAATCGAAAGTTAAAGTGCAAGTGCAAATGTGTTGTATTTTATTGATGTGTATAAATGTAAACAATGAACATTGGGTCGAAGACAATCATTCTTAAAAAGTAGGTACATAAAACTATGATGGTATCATTGTTGTGAGATAAATGGGAGTTGTTGGCAATAATGGAGGATTTCCATATAAATCGGCCATATCTTGATTTCTGGCCATTTCTTTGAAGCATGAAGGTGTCAAAAGACGCAATACAGATCCCATAAATTTGTTCATTCCTCCTCAACCAGTTCAATTTGTCGTCAATGTCTTGAACATCATATAACACTTAAAAACGGTTCTCATCAACTGAAATGTATATGGAGAGTTTAAACTTAAGTAAGTACAATCAAAGTAGGTATCAATGTATCGTGATAACCTCAGAACATTTCTTACATTAGAAAATGTTTCCAAATGCAGCGTGATAAGTCCATATCCGTGATAATGAAGCGGTATCTGAGCGTTGACAATCATCAAAATGAAATATCTTTGCATGTCCAACGGAAATTCATACCAATTACATTCATACAAAGAGTAAGCCATTTTTCTATAGCTCTCAGATGCCAGTTTACCGAGATAACAGCACAAAAATAAGTTCGATAGATTAGTTGATATGCATAATAATGAAAAGGCGAAAATCTTGATGTCGAATTGTTTGAGAATAAGCTGAAATTTTGATCCGCCGTTATTATTGGACTTTTTAATTCATACATTTATTTCATGTCATTACCTGATCCAGCTGGAATACAGGCATAACTAACATCAACATGTTGCAAATGAGTTGAACCATAAGATGTGGGCCGTACAATTTTGCCGACTCCGAAAACCATCTTGAATACGGAGGAAAACGAGATTCATTTTTGAATGTGAATTGCTACAATGCTACAGTTTAACTGTACCCACCTTTTAATCGAGTTATGGAAATCGATTATATCACACACAAACTCCTTGTCGTTTCGATTTTCATCGTGACGATCCAAATAGCGAAGTAAATGACAAAATATTTTATAAAATGCCCAATGATGCAAACAAATCGAAATAAATGGTATAAGAACCGCACCATTGTACAGCATGTAAGCTTCAGAAATTAAAATATTGTAAATTATCTCGCTAAAATATCCGAACAATGTTGTTTGATCCCAAGGCAAACTAGAAATATAGAAAAAAGTCTTTTTTATATTCTTTATCGGGATTTTTATGAGGATTCTTCTACGATGAATCGTTCGTTACTAACAGAAATTTAAGTGGATGAAAGGTGAGCGTCAAATCAAAATTTCCATTCAATAGCCAACAAATTAAAACCGATGCAATGGACGGCACTGTAATTATGACCAAGAAACCGCCCATGCCATATTTGTAGTACATTTTCCATATCCATTCAGATGTGTTGTTTGCTTCCACCAAGAAACCAAATGAATCCTCATTTCTAACTAAAATCAAATGAAAAAATCTTTCAATTCAACGCCAAACTGCGTTCACGAATATTTTTTCTTCAACTTTTTCATTTGACAATTGAAATAAAATTATTTTTTCACTCAAACTTATACATACATTCATCGTTGAATCCCGATAAACTTTAAAAAATTGGTGGTACTTTATGGCGGTAAAGAAATGCAATTAACCATTGGAATAGCGGCAATAACTGTATATAATGCAATCAAAAGTCCTTGAAAATCGATCGACATGAATTCCATGCCATACATTGTGGCTCGATATGAAAACAGTCAAATCTGCTGCGATTAATGTTTTTTCTTCAGGCGAATGAATAAATGAACAACAAGAATTTCCAAAGAGAACGAATGTAAACATTTCCATGTACGCTATCAACGCTCCACGCTGTTTCTTCATGGTTGGACATCATATAGTAAGTGTGAACGGCGTTGAGTAGGAAGTGAATATGAACAATTTATTTATAAAATAACACTTCTGACTTGCGATATGAATTGGACAGATGCTATTGAGAGCAAACACCACGTAGACAATCTAGGCCTAATGACAATACAATACAATCAAGTAAACTATCCGTTCTGTCAAACGTCATGTAAAATCTGGTAAAATAAATCGGTTTTCTGTGAAAATGTGTGAATTCGACAGAAATCGTATAACCAATGGTAAATTTACACAATTTCTGTCACAGAACTCGATCGTTAACATTGTTTTAATAACTTCAATACTGGACTTCAAATAAATTATTATGGAAAATTAAAGCTTTGTGGATAAATGAACTTACTTTTCGTGTAACCTTGGTGTAACAATTTTTCGTCGGTCGTCCCAAATGTTGTAATTTTTATTGAACTTATCGTTATCAACTAACCTTTTTTCATCTGATTACATGGACTCTTTTTTTTCAACAAAACAACTAGGGGGTAGGAACACAAGCGCTTGAGACCAATTCGTACGAATATTCGTGAATTCTTGTGATTGTGTATACGAGACATTCGCAGCGCAGTGAGTTTACAACAACAATAACAAAGCCACGAACGCATGAATATATGCGGATACATACGAATGACACAACTTGTTCCTAGCCCCAAGCAAAACAACTTATCGATAATTTCATTTGAAAATAACACCACTCGAAGAATTTCGTACACAAAATCCCCATCAGAAGAGTGGAATGAGCCATTTTTACGATTTATGAAGCCTCAGAGTTTAGATGTGGCGTCAGTTTTGCTCGCTGATATACCAAAAACCATGGAAATGACTCCGATTTCTAAAGAAGATTTTTCAATCCCAACTAGATAAATGACTTATTAGTGTTCCGGTACTATACAATTGCGTTGAAGGTGCTCATGTTTAGCTAAGATATTTCTTTTCATCGAAAATTTTACCTGGGAAGGGATAAATTATATGTTTTGATTTACATCGATTTCATTCACCTTTGTTGATATTCGTATCATTCAAAAGGTCAGACTGTTTATTGTGATAATTACAGAATAATTTGACAGTTATAACCTAACCTTTTTTCTTCTCTATCGAATTGGGATGATAACTGTTAATTTATGGAAATGATAAGTCAACTCCCTAAAAAATGTTTTTGATGATTTCAGAGATATCGAATCAATATTATTGATGCGATAACAAAATTTGTTACTTCTTTGGTCACTTGAATATATTGACGTACTTTCATTTGTCTCGCATTTAGTATACCTCTTCCTCTCATTGATTATATAAAAGTCGAACAGTTGCTCAATCAGATCAGTATATTTTAAATTATTGAGTGATTAATTGGTTGAAAAGTGAAGAAGTAAAAATGGTGGCACAGGCAAAGCCCTCGCTCATAACAAATGTTCCACCGTCGTTTTATGTTAAAACTGGCAGAGAAACGAAAGTGTAAGACTTTTGACTTTTTCTGGATAGAAAATATAATAAAAATTAAGTGAAAAGAGAATATGAGGTTGGACTTTTGTTGTACACGTCGTATTGCAAATTTAAACAAGTTCTACATGCATTAGTCGTCTCTCTTTAAACTTTAAATAAATCAAAATCAAATTGTTTGTTTCTAAAATTGAAGATGGTTGGATGCGAAACGTAATGATGACAATGTGGAAGGTGGCTTGTGGCGTATTCACAATACGCTCTATGACTTGAATGATTTTATTGGCAAGCACCCCGGAGGACCGTCTTGGTTAGAAATGACCAAAGGACATGATGTTACCGAAGCCTTTATGACTCATCACATGAGAATGGACGTGGTCGAACCGCATATGATGAAATATCGTGTCAAGGAGACAAATCGACCACGTAATGTGAAGCTCACATTCGCTGAAGATGGATTTTATATGTCGTTGAAGCGGAAAGTGGTGGCAAAACTGCCGGAAATCAATAAGAAAACAAAAATTTGGTCAGAGGTTTGTAAACCCACTTTGAATTTCATGCCATTCAAAATCAAAAATTTCAACAACAATTTTCGTGTTTCAGTTTTACATCGATGGCCTTTTTGTGTTAACACTCATAACAGCTATTCTAGCTCAACGATTTCAAAGCATCACAATGGCAATTCTGTGTGGTTTATTCTTAACATGGACTGGAATTTGTGGCCATAACTATTTGCATCGCCGCGATAATTATCGAATGTTTTACTTTAATATCATATTCCAGAGTTTTCGTGATTGGCGCATCAGTCATGCGCTATCACATCATTTGTACCCCAATTCACTGCTCGACATTGAGCTCATATCATATGAACCATTTTTGGTTTGGGTACCTAGTGTGGAGGCTAAGAACTGGATTCAACGGTACGCCGCTTATGCCTATTCACCAATCTTCTACTGTTGCTTCTATTTCTTTGAGTTTGGACGAAAGTAAGTTTTTATGTATAGAAAATTATTTCTTTAAATTGAAGAGAACGTCAACATTCCAACGATTTGACTCAAATTATTGTTTCCTTTTTGCCACTTTGAGGCACTTATCAATCTCATAAAATTCCAAATAAATCAAAACTGAATGCATTCTTTCGTTGCAGGATATTTTTCTCGATTGTTCGGGGCTATAAAATGCACATTGACGAATTTATGCCCTTCATTATTCCCATCACGATGTACCTCTTCGGAGGAAATCACACATTTGTTGAAGCATTGAAAATGTTTTTGATTGTCATTATGTCCGGCGGTTTCATATTTTCAATCATCGGCATAAATGCTGGTCATCATCATCCAGAAGTCGTTCATGATGGAGATCCCGTGCAGTAAGTCAAGCCTACATTTTTCTCGAATTAGTTTTCATACAATAATTCGTAAATGGTTTAAAATTGACGCGGAAATTAAGCCAATTTTTTACACGAAATTGAATAAAATTTGAAGATGGATAAAAAAATGAACCAAATCGGATATAGGTTCAAATATTCAAAGTCAATATCCAATGGTTATTAAACATTTTATCATTGAATTCATTTACTGTAGCAAATCCTATGACTGGGGACTCTACTCTGTCGACACAGTTATGGAACGGAAGGAGCTACGTCGTGGCAATACTCTTCTAGCCTTGGCCAATTTTGGAGACCATGCCTTACATCACCTCTTTCCTACGCTCGATCACGGCATTTTACATGAATTATACGATGATTTCTTTGAAACTTTACTACAATTTGAAGCAGAGTGCCAATGCTATCCATGGTTCTTTGAGACAATTAAAGGACAATTCAAACAACTCTCAAGGACTGAACCAATGAAACTAGATTCGCACGAGAGATACCTCTTGAAGTATAGCAAACCATCGAAATCAGAGTGATAAACATTTTCAATATTTTTGGATTGGGTTTTTAATTCAACAAATAAATTCGTTATGATGATAGATACGTTTAAGAATAATAAAACGAAAGAGCTGATGTCAAAGGGTGTGAAAATTTGCTTGAATTTAAAAAAAAATGTTCACAATAATTTTCAATGCGATTATTGAAATAAGTATTCCTAATTTCAGCATTTATTCGATCCAATGGAAATAAATTTACAGCCACCACCAGCATGTTGCAGATGATTTGGATCATAAAGTGTGGGCTTAAAACATTTTCCGTCTTCATAAACCAATTTTAACATCGTGAAGATGGAATTAGAATGGAAAAAACAAAAGAATTTAATGATTTAATTGATAAAATTTGAAAACATTTTTCACTCACCATTTTTCACTCATTGACTGAGTTCTGAAAATCAATTAACTCGCACATAAAATCTCCTTTTCCTTGCGATTCTCATCCTGATGTTGTTGGTCCAAGTTGAGAATCGAATGTCGAAACATTTTATAAAATGCCTGATTTTGCAAACATATGGAAACGAACGTCATTTGAACCGCACCATTGTACATGAGATAAGGTCCGACTATTAGAATGCCGTAGATAGTATCGTCAATCAATATCAATGAAGCAAGTTCAATATTGAATGGATTTCTCATCAAATCAACTTCTCCATTTCCGGGAACTATTCAATTCTATCAAATAAGTTCAAAATTTTCCGCCACAATTAGTCTCCAACAAAATTTGTTTCGTTCTGATATAGAACCAGTTGCGTCGGTTGAAATGTCAATATGTTGCTATTAATACACCTCAAATATGCTCGAATGCTTTATTATAAACAAAATTGCAGCCTTTATTTCGGCACATTCTCCAATGGTTCTTCTTCTTCTCCACAAACACAAACACACAGATTTTACAGTGCTCTCAGTCATGCTAACAAGCATAACTTCGACTTTATCACGTTCATGTAATAAATGTGTTAGTAGCGTGATTGTGTGCAGGATACATATCGAATAGACCGCAAGACTCGATGCTGTTTTCTCTTCGCTTTTTCTCGGACCAATCTCTTGCGCCATTCAGTCGATAGAGTTTTGATTGAAATGACATTTGGTTTATGAACATTAAACGCGCAAGAACATTCAGTGTGACAAATAGACTGAGTGAGTGAACAGCATCGACTGAAAAAAATTATAACATTCAAACGGGCCCCATTCATTCATTTTTCCTGATACGTTTCTTCGAAAATATACGGAATTCTGTGTAAAAATAATTTTTTTTATTCAATAATTGATATTTGAAAGGAAATAAGTGAAAATTTAAAAGGATCGATTGACGCATTCATAATTGGGTAAGTGTTCTATTTAAGTGATAACAAAACATATTCATTGATCGTGGACATTTATAAATCAGATTTTTACTCGTTTTTTTTCCCGGAATTTTGTTCATAAAATATTCTCAAACGTATTTGATTCATGAGTATGAATCACATTCAATTCCTAAATCAATATTACAATTTTGATTTTATTGATGAATATATTTAGATGTTGCATCATGCAATCCAAAAGAATTTTTTTTTTACAATTTTCAAGTTCAACACGACCTATTCAATTCAATTTAAACCAGAGCGTAGGCACATCAAATAGAAAATGGCGACTCTTGTAATTTTGTTCTGAAAAAGCACATGTTTTTCGATCGAAGGCAATACGATCAACATTTTCTGCGCATATCGATGATATCATGGGAGAATGTGTTAATTCGCTCATAGCACTGCGCTTTGGCCAAGCACATTGTTTATGTTCGCTCTCATTTTCTCATGTAAACTAAGCATTGAATGTTTGTTTGAGTATCATGCATTTCAACAATACATTGGAGTTGAATGCTTGGTTGAATGTTATTCCACTAAATACGTTGGAGTGTGTGAACCAAGCGTTGGATTTATTTTCAAATGTTTTCGCTCTCATTTGCACTACTACTAAGAAGTGACCATTCGAATGAATTGAGAGAACGAAGCTATTGCGTGAATGTGTAACGATAAAGAACTTTCGTCAAAGGATTTCATTTGTCTTCGCAAATTTCTTTTTCTAACTTGATGCAAATCATAGCAAATTTTTGTTGTCTCTTGATTTTCTTACTATAGAATAAAATAAATTCAGAAGAGGAATTTGGATTTTGTTGAAATTTTTGTTGGAAATTTGAACGATATTCTCTTGTGGCACCTGAATTTTTTTTAATTTAAATCACATCTTTGTCATTTGTCAACAGTCGGCAGTTTTTTTTTCAACTAATTAAATTGGTTCACGTGTACAGGAAAAAAATGGAGAAGCAAACACCAAGCGAACTATTGGCAGTAGTTCAACAGCAGTTGGCATCACTTACACGGTACAGATTAAATTGATTCAATAAATTTTTATTCCGTCTCATAAGCCTGCATTAGTTTTTATTTTATTGTGCTTTAAACAAAAATACCGTTTTTTGCAAACTGTGTGTTTGAGAAAAAGGAATTTAATTCTAATTCAAGTTATTTTCTTTGTTTTTTTTTAGAACCGTTCAGCAGTTGCAGCAATCTCTGCAACAGCCCGTGGTTCAACCACTCCATTCGCAATCAAATGGACATCATCCATTGCCGGGCATCGAAAACGGACAAGCTCCGGATGTTTTACCTGGTAGAAGAGTAGGTAGAAAACGAAAGTCTATTCCGGAGCCAGAACCCAACCGTCTGCCTCAGCCAAAGCAAACCAACCGTCTGCCTCAGCCAAAGCAAAGACGCAGACACAGCATGCATGCAAAGGTACACGCCAAACAATTGAATGAACGTCAAGGTAAAAAAAAATACGATTAAATGTGAATATTTTTATTGAAAATTACCCAAAAAAACCAGACGTTCGCATTTGCATTGCTTAGGAAGCAGCATGTTTTAAGGCACAGCATTAATGCTAGCATATCGATGGTTGCAACAGCGACGCATACACGGATCTCGCGCTCACAAAAGCCGCACACACATCTCTCGTGCTCAGTAGCCGTCGCATCAACAAACATACACACGCATACAACAAACGTATATATATCACACAACGTTTGTTGTGAACTACATCGACCAAAATTATCCAAATTCCTTCTTTACGGGTCGTATCAATGTTTAATTTTCCCGTGAAATGTTGACTGAAACTTTTTTAACTGATATTTATTCAATTGATTTCTTCTTCAAAGTTCCGATTGCTCGACCGTCGCCCAAAATGGCTGATCGATTGCGTGCACAAGCCGAGAAATTCCAATTGAACATGGGAAAAATTGAAGCATTCTGTCTGTTCTGCGAGGAAACAAAGAAAATGGTGAAACATCACTGGACCCAACACTTAATCAATCACACTGGCGAATTGATGTTCGCTTGCGATACCTGCAACATGAAATTCAAGAACAAAAATGATCACAAAAATTGCGCCGGTCAAGTGATGAACGTTTTCGATCAAAACTCGTCTGACGCCTCGCTGATGGGTTACATGTGTAAGTACTATGTTTCAATGACTTTTCAATTGAATGTTCTAAAACGTAAATAGCTACTGATTCGAGATGAAGTCATTGTTACGTATTTCATTAATTTTTACTTCTTTCCTCCTCTAGGCAAGGACTGTAATTACATCCAATTCCATTTATCGTCCATTGAAAACCATCTGGTGAACGAGCATCATCAATTGATTGATGAGTTGAATTATGAAAAATTGATGCTGATCCCAGATATGTCGCCAGTTCATTCGGATGTATCAGCAAAGTTCGGTTTTGCCGAAGCATCGCAACGTTTCAAATGTACCGTTTGCCAGACGCAATTACTTGACGCTCTTGCATTCACAGCACATTTTACTGACAAGCACAATGACATCGATGAATACCAATGCTTCTGCGGTGTAACCGTTCGGAAAAATGATCTAATTCCGGGTAATCAATGGGTCGCTGCCCATTTATTGATGCATCGCAGCGATTTACATCAATGCATGATTTGCATGGGCGTTTATTTGCGGAAGAAAGACGTTTTAGAACACATTTTATGCACACACCAGGGAAATGTGCAGATAAAACTTCAACACGTTTGTCGCAACCCAAATCGAAATATCAAACTGTCGGTATCAACGATTCAGAAATTGATTTGCAACATTTGCCAACGCCAAGTGGATGGTTCGGTCGCACATATTTTTGATCATTTCAACAACGAACATCCATCAAAAACAATCAGTATAACTGGCATCGGTAGCAAAAAGATAACCAATTTGGCACGTACCCAATGCGACACGGAAACAACGTACGAAGGTGGAAAACAGATGTCTGTTAGGCAAACAAATACAGCCACGTAGAACATGTGTTGATTTTTAATTGATATCATATCAATGAAATGTCATTTTGTAAGTGATTCATATTCACACATGAATATCTTTTTCATCTTTATTTTTTTTTCATATCATTTTGCTACTTTAAATCGATCCAACTGGACAATAGTTTTTCACTTTTCATGAACTCTTGATAACTGACTTTAGCATAAAATTGAAAAATCCGATCAAAATTGAATTTCAAACCATTTCTGCTATTAGGAAAGCAATTACATTTGAATTGTATCACCTTTTTATGCGTTAAATTATAATTATATATGTTTCATATATATGCCATACCGAAAAAACTCTGAGTTTTCTCATTTTCATAAAAAACATTTTTAGAACAAAAATTAGTTTTCAACCAAAATCGCATGAAAATCAAAATTTTCCATTAGAATCAAATAAGTAAAGAAAAGTAGAATAAACGACCGTAAACAGATCCATTTTTATTGGAAACTTAACCAAAATGAAATTGAACAAAAATAATGATAAAGAAAGGAACGAAATACAAGTTGAACAAAGAGAAAGATGGACGAAAAAAATGATGCCTTAAAAATATTACCAACATTTCAGCGCCAAAAAAGTAATAAAACAATTTTTTTTTCATTGAATGAACCAATTTTTTACACTAAAATTGTGAATTTTCTTATAATAATAAGGAAATCGAACGATTTTTTCTGAAAAAAATCAAGAGAAAATTTTAAAGAAAAATGTACAATAAATATTTTCTAATGAATAAATCCGAAAAAGAATTTAGTGCGGTTTTAATTTTATATTGAGATTTGCAGGAGAGTTTTGGAGCAATATACACCAATTGCTTTGTGATAATTTCAATTTTTCGAGAAACAAAGAAGCAGGTGAGTTTTTTTTTTAAATCGTAAGAAATAGTAACTAACATCAAATGGAGTACGGAACAGAACTCATATGAATGAAAGAAAGAGCAACGAACAGAGCAGAACACAAGCACATTCTGTAAATTGATTATGTTCAATTGAAGTTTTTCGTGTCAACTGTAGCACGCGACTCTACTAATTGACTGATTTTAGTTACAAAGGTCGATTTTTACTCTCGTTTTTTTTTTCTTTTGAATAATAATTGAATCTCAGATACAACACCAATAACGTGATAATTGAATTGAAAATGTCGTCGACCTTGGTTGTATTCATCGACTGTGTGAAGAAAGCTAATGCGTTGAAATCACCGCAACTCGTAAAATGGTTTATAATAACGATAGTTATGAATATATTCATTGAGTTGCGGTCACAGAAGCATGGTGTCAGTTTACGGGGCGTTATGACCGCCACCCCAATTCACTGAATATAATTCATTTTTGTCGGAAGCGGGATAGTCTAGTATTCCGAACTCACAATGTCTATGAAACGATGTGATATGTGGCGCAACTAGGTGATGGCCGCAGAAGTTCTGTCAAAATTCATACACAACCAACTTGACATTCAGTTACATAGTTCAGCTAACCCATAGTACATCCATCCATGGGCTAGGTGCACCACCAGCGTGAAAAAATATGATTAATACACAGCACATTGTGAGTTCGAGTATTCAAAAGCCATCGAAAATCATACAATTTTCATGAGTTTGAGAATGAATTCATTGACAGCGGTTCAAATACTGAAAGTATTGACCGTATTCAAAAGGCAAACAGTCATTATAAAATCTTATCAATTGCCGCGTCGATGATTAATTATGAGTGTCTTGCGCCAGAACTAGAATGGTATAAATTATTGTACGCTCACAAGGGTCAATTCAAAATTTACTGTTGCAAATCGTTGCGTTTTATTTATTTGTGTTTCATCATGACAAAACTGATTATTTAGTGGACAAAAAAATGGTTGTTTATTTTGCAAAAATACGATGAACGCAAAGCGATAAGAAGAACGAAATAAAGCTTACAATTTTTGCATTTGACAACGCATCGCTTTCAACTATACTATCTCTGTGCCATGCACTCTGTAGTAAAGTTTTATTCAATGTCTGCGGCGTTCAATAAAAAAAGATGTTAATTTAAACAATTTTTCATGACAAAGTAATGTTGTTTCCTGCATGAAGTAATGCTTTTCGGACATGAATGCGGTAGGCTAACGCCAATAGAGTCCTTTCAATGCTAAGATAAAACGCTTTGCCTAGTGACCATTTCAAATAACAGCCCATGTCAATTTAAAAAAAAATACAAACCCATTAGTTGGCAATTTAACAGAGACTTATTAAACTGCCAAAGCACTCGAACGCTAAATTCAGTCTTTTTCATGGAAAAAATACCTTTATGGAATAAAACTCAAAATTGTCTTAATAACCCAATCGAAGAAAACAACGAAGTTGTTTGTTGTTGATAACTAAAATGAAATCATTTTCTCATAAAACTAACGAAAATGTTTCTTATTTTGATGCTGTAGAATTGAAGAAGGAAATGATTAAAGCGTGACTCAACGGAGAACTGTGGAATAGACGAAATGAACGGGAATTCCTTAGATTGTAAAAACAACAGCATCGAATGTTATCAGCGATATTTTGTAACATAAAATTGAGCATTACGAATAGATGTAGTCAAATGTTTCTTTTTTGACGAAATATGATGAATATGAGACGCACGTAAGCAAGTATCACACGTAAGCAAGTATATCTACCCCATGTGATATAGAAAATATGCGTTTTGGACACATTGAACAATTTTGTGAGTAACTGTATGTTTGATTATATATCTCAATGGCAATGAGACTACTCAGTAAAATATACTGTAACAAACACAATCTGTTTTTTATGATGTTTTTTGTATTATTTTTCGGACGAAATTAGGGTCTTTTAGTTCAATTTTGTTATTTTTTCAGGACGATTTTTGTGATATTTATTTGTTTATTTAATTATAACTGATTTTCGTAATTTATAGGACGATTTTTGGGTTTTTTAGGACGTTTTTCGTTTCACCCATAAAGTAACATCAAATTACATTCAAATTAATTGATTGAAATCAATTTGATGGACATTTTCAAGCCTTTTTTCCTATAGAAATAAAAAAAAGCATAATTTATTCATTTCATTTATTCCTGTAGATTTTAACTTATTATCAAATAAAAATTTCCGATGCACTCTGTTGATAACCTAAAGCAACTTGAACACGGCTTTCGTATCATTTGAATCAAATGTGTCGGGCAAAATTCTAGCGACAGTCGAACAGCAAAATTAGTTCATAGCCTGAACAGAACAGAAGCGAATACCGTACACATTTTCATCGATCAATGCAACAATTGCATTTATTGACTGCATTTTTATCAGCGCTTGAGAGCGTTCAATAGTAATTAGCTTAGATATTTGTCAATTTTATCTATCACGATTTAAAGAGTATAATTATTATTGATAAAACTACGTGTCATTAAGTTGTGTGCTAGTTTTCAAGTGTATTCCAAATTGCAATGTCGTTGAATATACGTGCGACTGGAACTGAATCCATTTTTTCATTCGTTGAGTCATACAAATTTTGCGTATTGTCGATTACGGTTTAGATTGTCAGGGGCGCTTGAAACGTTTAGAACCGACGGCTTCTTGCATATTTTCAATGCAATTTTGAACACAAAATCGATTTGTTACGCGTTTTGTTCAATTAAATCAGTTAGATCGATACTCCGATAGGTGACATTTGATAACGCATCAGTTTGCAAAACTAAAATCCTATATCACATATTTTTTAACTTAGTTCCCTCAGCTCGGTCTCGATTCCATTTTATAGTTGTGGTGGATAATTTGTTTTGTAAAGTTGTGGTGCTGTGAATCCATTATGTGGATTTCTGATTGAACGATAGCTAATTGGAGTTCATAGGATCAACGAAGATGACTTTTGACACATTTCGAATAGCACGGTTGAGAAGAATTCAGTACACATACAGTCTCATAGCTCAATACAACTACCTAAACTGTTCGTATCGACTATCGCTAGTATGTTGCATAATATTAAACGCACCCATTCAATTTTTCATTGTTTTCAAACTCCGCGCAAACAAATTTACATTAAGCCTTAATGGGAATGGATGCATTTAGTATTATGTGACTTGTCGCTGCTGTCTATTTACGTTTGACACTTTGCAGTCATTGGTTTGTATTAAATCAGAGCCATCACCTCATCGTTGCTTGTGTATAAATCAAGTAACATAACCATTCATTTATCGAATAGCATAGCGATATCAACGAATGAACATTTTTCTCTTGCAGAAAAAAAAACACACACAGCATTTGTGCCACTTGACAAGTTACATTAAACATCACAATGCTCGTTCGATTGTTTCGTCATTTCCAAAGGAAATGTCTATTGCTCTTATTCGCAGTGTGTATCTTGTGTATTTATCTAAGTGCATTCTTTTTACGAGCTTATGATCTGAAGAATAAAATTTTGTGCTACAAACATGTGGAATCAAAGGAGAGTCTGTCCACTTCGATGGTATATTTTGATGATATTTCGAATGCAAACAAGCAACCAATACCGGGTAAAGCGATTTTTTTCCACGAAACATCGTGTTCAACGACGGGCATTGCGAAATTAAATGCAAAGTAAGTTATTGGTTGATTCACTTTATAAATCATTCACATAAATGTGAATTGAATGCATTTGAACGTGCATAATAATTAGCCGTTTGTTTATGGAATCATTCGAAAAAAAAGAGAGCAAATCACTTGAAAAAAAACACTTTTCCGTTCTCCAATAGGCAAGCATGTGCCATTGAATCGACAGCACTGTGGAATCCTGACCGTGATATTTTTGTTATATTTGCCTCATCGGTTGGACTGGACAGTAACGAACACATGCCACCATTCATTGGTGAGCTCTTAAAATACGAGAACATTCATCTTCGAAACATGGACCTATGGGAATATTCAGCTGGCACTCCAGTTGCCGAATGGGTGAAAACCAATGATCTTTTCAAATCGAGATTTTTATACGAACACATGTCAGACTATTTACGGGCGGTAACATTGTACAAATTTGGTGGTCTTTATATGGACTTGGACATTGTTGTGCAGAAAAGTCTGAAGGATTTGGGTGAAGATTTTCTCGGTGACGATTGGGGTGAAGTTGTTGCCGGTGGTGTTATGCACTTGAACAATTTTGGTATTGGACGAGAAGTTTCCGGACGATATTTGAAGTAAATATGATTTTTTTCTTTGAGGAAAACGTTTTTTTTTTTTTTCATTTGAATCTTCAAAACTTGAGTTCATTTATTCAATTTTTTAATTCATTCTTTTTCAGAGGTGTGATTAACACTTTTGACGTAGATGATTTCTTGGCAAATGGGCCCACGTTGTTGACACAAATCTGTGCGGATATTTGTAAAACAACGAATCGAACACTATGGACACGGGAACGTTGCTCTGGTCTCAAGCTGCAACCAAAGGAAACATTCTATCCAATCTCTTGGACCGATTATTTGATGTATTTTGAACCGGTTGCACGAGAAGAAGCTCTGAAATTAGCTATGAATTCAACGTTAATTCATGTGTGGAACGATCGTAGCAGCAAAATATGGAATAAAGTCGGTACAAACAATGCTTATCAAAGCACAGCCGAAAAGAATTGTCCATTAGTTTGGGGGAGTAGCGAGTATTTTTGAAGAGTTACATTGAAAGAAAAGTACTTCAGAGAAGAATCCACATGGAACATAAGAAACTTTTTATATCAAACTAAAAATGGAAATTTTTGGTGTTTTTCCATGAACAGATAAGGCGGTTTTTTTCTCTGTGTTGTTTTCAAAATCAACAAAAACTATCGTAATTTTGTTGCAAAGTTCAAATATCTGTAAAGAGAAGTTAAAATATAATTTCAGAGTACAATTACTCCATATGCTCAAAAAATAAAATAAAATAACATTCTTGACTACTTTGGACTGTTTTCTGTGTTATACAGACATTTCAATTTTTTTTTCCAATTTTCTTCCGATTGATATCTGTCTTTCTTACATTTTACGTTATCTTTTTCTATCTTTGTCGTGATTTTTTTTTGCAGTCATCGTATCAACTTCGGTTTATTAAATGCGAGACATAGATAGAAAAGTACCAGGTATAAATGTGCATTGTGCATTGGGTCGATAGATTTCTGGTGTATGATGTAATCCTGAAGATCTCACTGATAATGGAAAAAAATACGATCGATTCTAATGGAAATATTTACTCAGCGATAAAATTAACTGTCGTTACTTGTAGCTAAAACTTAATTGACATTGAATTTTTACCCATTACAAAGTTTATCAGTTCATTTTCATTATTGCGGTGTTTAGATCAATATAACGAATCAAAAATGACTCGAAAATCATGAACTGTGCACAAATTCCGAAGGAAATTCGTGTTCCCTGACTGAGACTATGCAACGCAAGCTTCTATCATGCAGTTTATCTCGTTCAACTATTCTCTCAACATTTTCCCTCCATTTTCTTCTTCTCCCTTTAAGTTTCACCAACAGCGTTTTTCCATATTAAGCTGCCTTAAGGCATGCATGTAACAAATGAAATTGAATGCGAGTTTTCATTCAAACCACTTTCAATATACATTTGGAATAAAATGGATTAGTTTAAATCTTTGTTTGATCAAAAATTTACAGTAAAACTTGAAAATAATTTAAAAAAAAACGTCATTTAGTTTCTATTCAGCAAAGCATCGCATTACATTCGCTATCTTTTAAGTTTTGGTTCGATAAATAACGATTTTATCAGTGTTAAATGGAGACCAATTTGATGGACATTTGAATACCTATTTGATAGACGTCAAACCGACTGCTATATTCACTGCTCTAATTATTAGTATCCGATAAATCCGAACGAGAACCAAATAAGTGTGTAAATTAAAATTTAAAACCAGATCATCGTCTCATCAATGAAATTTTATTGATTGAGACAAAATTTTCACTTTCAAAGCCACTACTCCAAAATAGTAGAAACTAGATGTTCACATTTCACGAGCGAATCAACTTAGTAGACTCACTTTGGTCGAGTTGTGTTTGTCAATTCTCTCTTTCACAAATTTCATTTAATGCCAAATGAATATAATTAGATCATTGAGTTCGAGTGAGAGAAGCACGAACGGAGAAATAACAAAAAATCAAACAAAGCGATATGTTACAAAAATTATCGCCTCACCAACACCACCGAAAAATGCGAGTGATAAAATGCCATGGTAATTTATTCTCGTTCGTCGATCGAACTCGTTCTCTGTGACATAGTGATGCGAATGGTATGTATTTCTGTCGGTGTGTTTCGTGTATACAGACATTTCCTGGGCAGTGTTTGTGATAAGATTGGTAATGGTTTGTTTTTATCACAATTATTTTGGCTTTTTCGGGGCCTCTTGAATTTACTCAATTTCAGTCTATATATAGTGTTGATATTTGAGCATCACAATGACCGTACAGTTCGCAAGCTATTTACGATATTCACTTGCGTTAGCTTCTTCGATCGTTTTGACCGTAACCATTTTGACCGATTCAAGGTTTCTACGAAGTGATATCAAATTCCGAACGCCAAGTGTCAATGAATTAGAACCCAGTGAATTAAATGGTATTAATCGTTGTTATAAGTCACCCAGTGCACACGGTTCAATTAGTTATTTTGAAGATATTTTGGATGCGGAAAAACAGCCTACGGTGGGCAAAGCCATTTTTTTCCACGAAACTACGTGCTCAGAGACAGGCATCGTGAAACTTAACGCGAAGTAAGTTATGTACATTAATTGATCACCATTGAAAATACGTCGTATTGAAATTTTCAATGACTTCACACTTTGGTGTGAGAAGACTCATTCATTTGTTCAGATTTTTCAAATACTTTTAAGAAACAGAAAAATTTCTTACTGCTGAGTATTTGATAGAGTCTTTTTGGGCAATGCTCAGAATCGAATTGTGGTTGAACCTGAAGTACAGTCTTTTCAAGCTGAATGACAATCAGTTCAATCAAAGAAAAGACTGTGCATTGTCTTCATACTTTGAAAAAAAAAAAAATTCCATAAAAATCAACTAAAGTCTCTTTTTCCCATTTGTTTTGATTAGGCAAGCATGTGCCATTGAGTCAGCTGCTCGGCTGAATCCAACCCGTGATATATTTGTGATATTTGCATCTCCAGTTGGAGTTAGAGAAAATGAAATGTTGCCACAATTCTACAACAAACTTCAGACCTATGGCAACATTTATGTTCGAAATATGAATTTATGGCGATATTCATTCAAAACACCATTGACCGATTGGCTCAAGAGCAATAAACTCTTTGAGTCAGCATTCCTATTCGAACATATGTCAGATATAGTGCGTGCAATTACACTGTACAAATACGGCGGCTATCACATGGATTTGGATGTGATCGTTCAGAAAAATATCGACGATTTGGGCGAGGACTTTATCGGCGATGACTGGGCAACGGTTGTAAATGGTGCCGTTTTGCATTTGAACAATTACGGCATCGGTCGTGAGATTTCACAACGATTTTTTGGGTATTTATTTTTTGTTTAGTCCGATTTTAATGTTGATCTTTTGTTCAGCTCGATGTTTCCATAATTTTTTACAGGGAAAAGTGTGAAAAAATCTTTTTTTTTGGTTAAAAAATCAAGTTTTGATGAAAAAATTGGTTCCAACGACGTCAAATTGGTTTGGTTTAAAAAAAAAAAAATCAATCAAAAAACTTCGAATTTCAATGAATTTTTTTAATAATCATTTTTTAATATTACACAAAAAAAAAAACATGAGAACAATTTTCTGTTGTTCAAACCACAGCACGTTTTTAATCGAACAATTTTTTTTCTACGAAGCACATTTATACAACCGAGATAAAGAAAATCCCACAAAAATAGTAAAATGATTCGTTAATTGCATTAATTATTGTTAATGAATAAAATCATTTGCAATTTCAGAGAAGTGATAAAAAATTTCAACGGAACATCGTTCATAGCGAATGGGCCGAAGATGTTGACACGAATCCTGGAGGATATATGCTCAACAGAGGATCGAACACTGTGGACACGACGTCAATGCCAAGGCCTAACCATTCATCCCAAAGAAACATTTTATCCAATTTCATGGTCAAATTACACGTTGTATTTTGAGCCAGAAAAATTGGATGAAGCTCTGAAAATCATTGAAAATTCAACAGTCATTCATGTGTGGAACGATCGCAGTAAAGATATTTGGAATAAATTCGGTATAAATAATGCTTATCAAGTAGTTGCTGAAAGAAATTGCCCATTGGTTTATTTTGATAGCGAGTACTTTTGAGAACAAATGTCATTTTCTTTATTGACTCTATGAAATCGTGATGTTTAGTTTTGGGAATGTAAATTATAAGTTAAACAAAATTACAGTGTATACTAGTGGCCAACTAAATCACCACAAATTATGTAAATAAAATTCTGTGTCGCAATTGAGACAATAACAAATGACCGAGTGATATCAAATTTTCAAGGGTTATTACAAAAATAACTTCAAAACTGATTCACCGGACAACATCAAATAACACCAGAAAGGAAGTAACGATGTGATTAAATATTTTTTTTTGGCAAACATTACGATTTTCAACAACGAGGGCGTCGCTCGAAAACAAACAAATTAAAAATACGTTTACTTTAGATACAGTTGGTTCAACGGTTCAGGTTCAACAAATTGAAATTCGAGTCAATAAACTGAAGGGAAAATTGTCATGTTTCGAAATTATTTCTGGATTGTGGACAATTTCTGCTAGCATTTCTGAGATGAAGCGTTTTCTCCATTTTTTGTCATAGAAATGATCATTTTTTTCAATTTCAAAATTGGAACAAGAAGCTAGATAGTTTGCGCCATTTTAACGGTTGTGAAGAAAGAAACATTCATATTATGAATGAAGTTTAGGTCGAATTTCGTACAAAAATGTCATTTTAAGCCAATACAAAATTTATATTCAACCGACTTATCCAAATAATGTCTCGTCGACTGAATGAAGAAGAAAAAACGTCTCACGTTCTGTTCAAAGTCTGCTTGGTTTTTCTTCTCTCTTGGAAGAGCCTGTTTCGTTTTAGATAAGCATCTAAATTATGTAAACGTATCGTGTTTTATCAGGCCTTGAACTTCAAAGTGATATGCACCAGTAGTGTACTATTCTTTCAAACCGGTCACTGGATGATTCATAGAAAAGCAAAGAATGAAGTTATAATTGAGTTCTTATCACAATATATTGTTCGATATACAAGGAACATCCTCGTTCAACAATCATACTACAGCAGTTTACGAAAGAAGTCAAAAGTGATGAAAGTAAAAAAAAAGTGGGTAAGCCATAAATCGTTGAAAAATATCTCGTTTTGTGAAAGAAGAACATGGAAAAAAAGAGAGTCTAAATTCTTGTAATTCTCCTCTATTCGCAACAAATTGTGAATTTGTGGAATTGAATTTGATCAACATTTGTAAATTATAACATATTTGTTGAAGAATTTAGTATTTTTGGCAATAATTCAATCACTTTCAGCATGAAATCATTTTCAGTGTGGAACAATTCAACCAAATCGAATGACAAAAAAAAAACTCGTGTGGCTACTTTTTTTTCAATTAAAACAACAAAAACACCAAAAATCGCGTTTATTTGAAACTTTTTCTGTTTTTTTTCTGCTCTTTTCCAACAAAAACGAATCTGACATCGGCGGCAATTTGAATATACATTCCAAAAATTTTATTTTGTTTTTCTATTCTTCTTCCATTTCCATCGGATGTACTATCAATGAGTACTACTTTTTTGGGAAGTACCAAAGTGAATCTGCATATATTTCCATCGTCTTTTTTATTGAATGAATGTGTTTCCGAATCATAAAATCAAAACTAACAATGTCTATAATCACAATAATATCATCATAATTACTAAAAGTAAACCAATTTCAAATAGCAAACGGACATTGACCTGTGAACCATACAGAAAACCAAACTCACGTATCACGTAATGAATCCAATTGGAAAATAATAAGTCACAAGTGTAATTCCCCGTTCATAAAAAGACCTAATAAAAACTCAGTAATTCCGTCTATTTATGTTGTTCTCTTTTTTTTGTGTTATTATTCTCTCGCTTTGATTTCATGTCATTTGTTTTGTTTTGATTGTCGTTGGTGTTTGTGTGTATCGCCGGCAAATGGCAAGTTGCATTCCCATTCATATGGCCGTGAACACAGGAAAAAAATGTGTACAATACAGAGAGAATGACAAATAAACAATGAGCGTAGCCAAGTGTGCGTGTGTGAGTATGATGCGCGTTGTTATTCTCTGTGTGTGTGTCCATGTGTGCGTTCTAAAAGTTCTCTCTCTTTGCGTTGCGTATGTGAACTGTGTTCGCAAGTGACAGTTCGTATGTGAACGTTGAGTGCTGTATAAAGAGGTATTGCGGTAGCGTCATTGGTTCATGCGGTTAAAAGAGCACCACAGTTACCCGTGCTACACGATAGTATCGTTGCGTTGTCGTTGCCGTCAATGAGATAGTGAAGCCGACGAAGAGACGCAACGAAGAGAGCCAAACGCATCGATACATATCATTCGGTCTCTCTCTGAAGAGTTTGCGTCGAGAAAATAATCAAATATGTCTGCCGCCCTAAAGTGAGTTGTTTTGTTTTGACTCTATCGGTGTGTTTAAATCGTTTGTCTCACAAAAACCAACCAATTCATGCACAATTCATTGATAAAAAAAGGACAGTGTTTCGTTGAAAATGGATTTCGCATAATGCATAGTGGCATTGTTAGTGAATTTAGTGGAAATGTGTATAAAAATAAATTGATGACAGTCAAAAAATTGCTTCGACAATACCAAAGACATCCTCGTTAAGAGTGAATGAGTGAGAGAGAAAGGAAGCAACGAAGTCAAGGGAAAAAAAAGAACCGAATCACCATCAAAAGTGACAAAAAGTTATCGCACAAATGATTGACGCAGTTTCATGGATCATTTTCAGCGATTCGTAAAGCAAATCTACACACACAAAAAACAACCCAAGAACAACGAAATTACTAACGAAGTAAAAATAATAAAACAATCAAAGGTAGTGAATTTTTTTTGTGGCGCATTTTTTTTTCATTCCATCATACGCATGGAATACACACAGGCAAAACGCGGAGAAAAAACATACACACGATAGGCCAGCAAAGGCGGTAGAAATATCCATAAAACACAACGAATTTGGTCAGTGCGTGTGAATTTGGTTTCCTTTTTCATTTGGGCTTGATTCTCTGCTGTTTTTTTTTTGGTTCGTCGACTATTCGTGTGTGACGACAGTTTCAGTTGGTGCTGCTGCTATGTTGTTGTTGTGATTGTGTCCATTGAATGTGTTCGCACGTGTTAGTGTGTAGCGTGAAATTGGTGCCATTTCTCTATGAGTGTGCGTTCGTCGCAAGAACTCTTGTTGTTGTTATTGTTTCGTGTGTCGTGAGCACGAGAGAGTGGCGGTGATGAGAAATTGAGAGAAAGAACGAGTGTCGCAAATCGAAAGTCAAACAAATTTTCCAATGATAATGGAAGATGTCACTTTGTTTTGGACCGGCCGACCAATCGAATGACCAACAAAAAAAAAAACAGATTTAATTATTTTTGGGGATACCATCATTATCGTGTGCTATTTTAATCAATTTCATCATAAGTTCATTCACAACTGTGCCAATTCACATACACACAGACACATACACACGCAGCACTTTTCATTGAGACCGGTGTTTTATCACTTGCGTTTTTTGCCTATATGTCATTGTATGCGAACAGAGTTCATGCTGTTTCTTTCAATGTATTGTTAATCATATTCTGCGTTTTTCATTTTTTTTCTTCGTTCTGCTCATTCAATTTGTGTGACATTTCTAAAATAGAGTAAGGCAAACACGGAGCTCAAACGACAAAAGTGAAAGAAAAAAACAAGGGAATATTGGCTGAAAGACAAGAAAATTTAAGGAACGAACAAATAGCAACAACACAACAATCGAACGGAAATACGGAAATTCATTGACAGATTTTGTAATGGCAATTGCCAACAACAGTACTACTGGTACATCTGGTGGTATTTATGGATGGTCCGAATTGTGAGTATGATGATAGAAAACCCCTGTTTTTGATGGAAAAACAGATTTTTGGGTAGAAAAAGAAGTTTTTCCTTTAAAAATATGTTTTTTGTTCAAAAACACAGGTTTTTTCCTCTTCAAAAGATTTTTTCATTAATTTTTTTGTTGAATTTCATTAATTTTTTTTCATTTAAATCTGCCTTGAAGAAAAAAAAACCCATTAAAACTTCCTTGACATTAAAAAAAAAAACCCAAAAGAAATGTTAACGTTAAAAAAAACCTCATAAAAAATGCAATCCTAACCATTTGCATCCATTTCAGTTGTGAACGTCATGCACGGGCCGCTGCTTCCGATTTTGCCAAATCCTGTGTGCATTATATCAACACAAATCTGCCGGGCAATGTGCAAGTGTCCGCTTCCCATACGGATTTCATGAAGCGATTCATCGAATGCTTTTCAGAGCATTTTGAAACGGAATTCTCACGACGACGACTCTCACATCAAAAGCCAAATGGTACGGTCAATAGCATCGAAGAAGAATCAGAGCGAAACGATCAGGTGGATGCACCAAAACCGTCGAAACCATTCTTTCGACGCTTGTCATTCAAGGGACTTAAAAAAGGAAAGGTATGCAAACACACACCATCATCTACGCCGGTCATTCCATCAAATGAATGGGCATTGGGCAATGTCAATGTTGGGCCAACATTGTTGGCCATTCCAACATTGATATTGGCCATTCCAAAAAAAAAAAAAATGCCATATGCACAAAACACAAACCACCGATACATAAGCATCGAGCACAAACACAAACTGCCCCACACTTGTTTTGCTATGGTTTTTGTTTTTCTCTCTCTTTTTCTCGTTCTGCTTGTTCCATTCTCTTTTCCCGACGAAATCTAGAGTTTTGTGTTGTTGCAGGCATTATTCCATAAACATCATTCAGAGGAGGCGGACGCGTCGGGCAGTCGACAGGGGAAAGCGAAACTCTCCAATATTGTTGTCGAATGCCGTAAAGTTGGCGAGGTTGTTGTACTCACACAGGAAAGTCTCGAATCCGAAAATCACAAGTGGGAAAAGTGTAAACTAGCTCTGGTCAAAACGGCCGGCGGTTATTTGTTAGAATTTTACTCACCACCAAATGCCAAAAAGGTTAGTGCTTGCGAGTTCAACAATTGGTAGTTGTTCTTTGTTTATTTTAATGGGATTTTGTTAAGTTCATTGGACGCATGAACAAAAAAATGCCTTTTTTTCTCGATTTTTATGAAATTTTCTAGCTCATTCCGATACTAATCATTTCTTTACTGGTTCTTCTTCGATTTCAAAGCCACGAAGTGGTGTATTTTGCTTTTTAATATCGGACGTTCGTGAGACGACAGCACTGGAGATGCCAAGCAGAGAGAATACGTTTGTCATTAAAGCCGACAATCATATGGAATATGTGATCGAAGCGGCCAATTCGGATGATATGCGAAGTTGGCTGGCAACTATACGGTATTGCATGCGTAGCACACCAACGGTACAAGTACAAGGTGTTGAAACATTGACAGCGATGCCAAACTTAACAACGATTCCTGCTTCACCTCCACCAGCTGCTACAGCGCCGACCACTAACACTGAAGGTGAATGTTGTCAATTTTTCTCTGAGCCTTGTTTGTTTTCTTTTTTCTTCTTTTTCAAGAATGATCATATTTCACTATACTGCCCAAAAAAACTATCTTTCGAAATTTACCCAAAGAACTAAACCATTTTCCTTTTCCATCTTTGAATCAGGTGCAATCGGTGGTAGCACAACATTTTTAAACGACACAACAACGACAACACCCTCACCCAATAATTTAGCATTGCAAAATGAGACAATTGGCCGAAGTACAGGCGAACGGATATCGACATCGAGTAATTTTGAGCTAACTGAAGGTGATTTGGAATCAGTGCTGGAGGTGGATGCTGATTTAGCGGCGAATATGCGCGAATTTCCATGGTTTCATGGCACATTGGCACGCTCCGATGCGGCCAATCTTGTACTTCACGGCGGTTCCAATGGTCACGGTGTGTTCCTAGTACGACAGAGTGAGACGCGCAAAGGCGAATTTGTATTGACATTCAATTTTCAAGGCAAAGCTAAACATCTTCGGTGCAGCTTAAACGATGGAGGTATGTTGATGGATACAAAAGAATTTTGTTTTAAAAACAAAATCTCACATCATCTCAAAAAAAAATTGCAGGTCAATGTCGTGTGCAACATCTGTGGTTTCCATCGATACACGAAATGCTGGATCATTTTATGCAAAATCCAATACCGCTTGAGTCGGGCGGTTCGGCCGATGTAACGCTCACCAATTATGTGTACAATCAACAGACACCAAGACATGTGAGATAGCTTCAATCATTAGCAGCTTGCCGTCGTTTAAATGTCAGTGAATGCTTGCATTGCTTGCAAAACAGTTTATTTTATATGATTTTTTCTTTTTCGTTGACACACACACACACATACGATACCCTCTTATTTCATTCTCTTTCTCATCATTTCATACTACAAACAAAATTTAGCTCTTCTTTCTTCATCAAAAAAAAAATTTTGTAAAAATTTTTGTGACTATTTTTTTTCTTCCAAATTTCGTTTTCTGTTTGAATGTAATTTTTAAATTAATGGATTTCGGTGTAGCACTAGAGCTGGTTGGGATCTAGTCGATGATTGACATCAAATGTCATTTGGATGGTTCTGTAGCATTGTTTCATGGAAAAGTTTTCAAACCAAAAAAAATATTTACATGATCCAAGACAATAACGGAAGTTATACCACCTAGACTAGGTCCCAGATACCAGTGTTTCAATTCTTTTTGACTTTTCTGTGTTCGTTGTAGTGTTTCCACTTGCACTTAACTAAAAAAAAAAATATTGAACTATCTTCTCCAATATTCGTTGAATTGTGTCCCGTGTACAGTTGATGCGCCGGCGTTAGTCAGTCCAAAATTGACAATTTGTGGATTTCATGATTTAGTTTAAAAAAAAAACAAACAAATAAGCCAACAAAATGTGAGATAAATCAATGAAAATCCCTTGGACTGAAGCGTCTTTGGTGCACATAGTTCATATGATAATCGTTACCCGATTACTGAATGTTATTTTCATCTTCTTTTTTCCTTTCTATCTCTTTTTGTTGTTCGAATATTGTGTAGCCAAACCAAATAATCACATTGAATGCCAGTACACGGATCAAGACATGTGATTTAGAGGTTACGCATTTGCTGTTGAATCAATCGTCATCGTCGACCAATCTATCGAATTCCAGCACACCGACCGCAACCACTGGACTAAATCAACAGCCGCGTAGCAATGCCATCGAATCGGAATCTGGACGAGCTGTCGACAATCAATACAGTTTCGTCTAAAAAAAGACTCACCTCACACTTTCAACGAACTGTACATGAATTTATTTGGTTTTCGTTTTTTTTTCTCGTGATTGTTCACGATTGAGAGCCGAACAACTTTGTTTATTTTTTTTTATTTTTCCTACAATGCACGGAAACACTAGAGTTTAAGGACATCCATTTTCCCAGTCGCCGAGAAAGTCAATGTCTGGTCAATAAAACACAAGTCATTTTACGCACACATTCATTTGTTACATGGAATCACCACGCCAATTTCTCTATGTCAAAATGCGCAAGCAAAACTATCTGGTTGTTTTTAATTCAGTTTTTTTCTTCTGCTTCTCTATATCGTGCAAGTGTACTGTACATTTATGGAATTTTTTTTTAAATTGTGTTACTCGATGGCTAAGTTTAATCACAACATTTTAAATTGTACTCCATATACGAAAAGGAACACACAAAAACAGAACAATTTCTAATGTAAACGCTACTTTTTAAATCAGAAGGAACATGATTAATTTTTAATTGAATGAAATGAAATGATATTCCTGTATTATAATACGATAAATATATTTTAACGCTATACTATACTATAGTATATCTTATTACGGCGTACGTTTATATATATATAGATATGAATATATTATTATAAGCTGAATAAGCAACACACAATTTGATAGTCATATTTTATGCAGTAATAAAAATTTAAAAATTTAATGAAAAAAAAAACTTCTTGACATTTTATACCAAAGTTGGGTTCGGTTTCCTTTTTATTCGATTTTTTTCTTGTTGAAGAATTTAAAGAAATTTTTTTCTTGAATTTTCAAGGGCAATACAAAAAAGGGACTTAAATGAGTTGAAAATTATTGTAAAGTATGTATATTGACATTTTATTTTCCTCCATAAAACGCTCGATGTTCAATGATTATTCATTATCATTCATTACCTTCTTTAAATTGATGTCTAGAATCTAGACTCTGAATTGATGTTCTAACAAAACAGGACAGTAAGTAAAGGTAGGTTTTTAATTGAAAAAAAAAAAACGTTGCTTTTATTGAAATTCGAATTTTTGAAACTAAAAAAAAATCTACCGAAAAAAATCAAATTTTCTGGCAAATTAATTTCCATTTTCTGCTTTTGTTTACTTTATTTCAAAAGAATTTTCAAGAAATGTCTTCGTTGTCTTCGATGAAGCGTGTCTTTTGAAAAAAAAATCAATTCTCCATTGGAATTTTTAACTCTGATTTATTTGAATAACATTTGTGTCATTTGCTTCAATTTTACTTTTTTTTGCCTCAAAAATGATCATTTTTGTTCTAAAAATTTATTTTATTTCATAAAAGAGTTATTTTTCCGTCTAGAAAATCCATTTCTTTTCTCTCGAAATTCGTTTTTTTTTTATTTTTCATTTGAACATTTTTATTTTGTCTTGAAAACCAATTCGTTTTCGTTTGAATTTTTTTTCTTGAATAAAAATTGTTTTTCCCCCAAAACAAATGGTTTTCCTTAAAAAAAAATTCTATTTTTCGCTCGGAAAATTTCATTTTTGCATCAATCGATGATTTTTTGTGTGAAAAAAATTCTTTTGCATCGAAATTTAATTTTTTTCTCGCCAAAAACTCCATATTCTGGATTTTTATCAACTGAAAAATCGAAAAATGATCACATCGATGAAGAATTAGATTCTAAGTGCATTTACATGCATCATTTCTATTGAAACGCTCAAAACGGCTAATAAGCTAATTTCCACTTCGGGAAAGTGTTGAAATTGTCTTTTTAAAACCTTTTTTTCTTTTGCAAAGGTTAAAATTTTCACAAAATAAATGAAAAAAAATATTCCACATTATGTGGTGTTTTGAGTTCATTTGAATAAACCCGACAAAATGTTCAATTTTGGCTCGTTTCGACTGGTTCTCAAATTCAATCGCTGTCTGACAATATGTAGGTGATGTGATCGGATGAGTTGGAACGTTCCTTCTTGATCTTGACCTTGCTCAACAGATTTTTATGCAGTGCGTTGGCATTTGGTTGGACTTGACCTTTGAAACAAGATGGACCACCGAATAGCGAATTGAACTGTTCTTCAGTATTTTGTGGGGGCTCGGGTATGTTTGTTGATTCGTCGTCACTGTCTTTGATCTCAATCGATTGGAATCGCATTCGTTTAGCCGGAATCGTTGTGCTGTCGGGTGAGATATCGAGACCAACATTCGCATCACTCTTTGGCTCCATTTCATCATTGACTTTGACTGGTGTACTTTTGCGTTTGTAGTTTCGTTTCGGTATCTC
>NW_022595303.1:96753-110662 GCF_009176505.1 Sitodiplosis mosellana
CCCACGAACGAACGAACGAACAGAGTCGGTGTTCGTTGACACCTTTAGTCGCTATCTCTTTCTAGCAGCGAGAAAAATGCAAAAAAAACATCTTTTCCGCTCAATGCTGAGTTGTGTCACTTTTGTTCGCAACTTTATTTGTCTCTTTTTAAGTTTTTTCTCCGTCTCAGTTATGGATAAAGAGCTCATAAGTTGTTATTTTGTTCAAATGGGTGTCAATTGTCATTGTTCATGTCTTTTCCATTGGAACAACATCATTATTTCAATGAGTAAAAGCATCATTTTCTCAAATCCACTTGGTAGGCGTAAAAGGTTGAAACCCTTCAAAATATCTAAACACAACAACTTCTCGTTATCTGATCACATTATCCTTCACGCAAGCGGTGAAGTATATCCAATAAGAAGCGACTGAATCACTTGTTGTTCGCAGTCATGGTGTTCAACATGAATAGTGGTGCATGAAGAAAAATCTCTGCTGATTTATTTCGGTATGGCTCAGCGAATGTGTTGACCAAAACGTATGCAATGCACACTGTGTATGTTTTTTTGGTGACTACATTTCAGCTTGAAACAATTCAACCTCTTGTTATTACTGATAGCGCAGGAAAAAATGAGTCAACAAGAACAAAGAATTCGATTGTCACTGACATTCCTACATTATTTGAACCGGGCGCATGTTTTTGCGTTGCAACCGAAATGTGTGTTTACTGTTTTTGTCAAATCAATACTGATACAATTGTCGGAATTTATTGCTTTGTACACAATGCTTACAGAAGGAACTGAACTAATGCGTTATTGTTTTCATGCCAATGAAATGAACGATTCGTGATGAGTCATCGTCAAATTTTCATGCCAATCTCAATTTCATGCCAAACATACACATGAATACATTTTCTACAACGATATTTGCTTGCACAAATTGAAATTTATGTTGACGATAGACTTTGGTCGACAGTCATGATAATCGCACTCAATAATTGAAAATGAAAATTGCAAATAATAATTCAACTAGCTTCGATTTGTTATTGGCTTATTTTTAATGTATTTCTGACCAATGAATTGCGATTGACGAATGGCTTCATGGAGAAATTGGGAGTTTTGAGCTTCAAAATGTCGGCCACTGCGTGAATTTCACCACTTAAGTGAACAATTTTTGTTCGTTAAATAATAATAGTCGAATTGTGTGTAGGGGAATAGAAATTTCACTTTTGTTGCATGATTAACAACACGCAATGCTTGCAAAAACAAAACGAAACTCGTGAATTTGAGCCAAAATATTACTTTGTAGTCTACACTTCTATGGTGTCAAGCACAACTTTGAGAACAAAATCAACTTTTCATCTTCAATTTCCATTTTTGAATGATGGTTTTTCCAGCAAAATTGAACACATTTCAAAGCACTGATTCGCAATTTTTGAGTAGGATATTACACTTTTGTACATACCTTTGATTCCGAATCGCTAAACAGAAAAAAACCCTTTTTCACTTATTCAATAAGTAAACTTAGCTGTGACAAAGACTGGCGACGAATGAAGAAACCGAGTGAACAGTGAGCATTCGCTTGGATGGCATCTGTCAAAATTGGGTGTGTGAAGCTTGAACGTGTTTTGAGCGTGACTGTGTGTGAGTATTTGCGTTTTGGTGGCTATGGACAATTTCACTTCTTTTGAGGATTGAAGTGACTCATTTCGATCGGTGGCTGAAATACAGAAAATATCATTTTGGAATGATGATAAAAATGAAATAAAATTGAATAAAATTGTAATTATTGTTAACCCCTCTAATGCATTAATTTTTCCCAGGGAGTACTGGTACTTGGTTGATTTTTGGCCATAGATAATTTAAAAAATATTCATAATCCTGGATTCCTCATGGTTTAGTCAGGAAATGCGATTGACATAAATCGGAGAACAATCAAATCCATTGTTTAAAAGTGTCAAAAATTTGTCTAATTTGGAGTTCGAATAATTTATTTTGTCAAATTGTTGTTTTTGCACACATTTTTGTTTATAATACGACAACCACATGATGTACACCAATAAAATTATAGAGGACACCTTGAAGAACAAAAATGTCTTTTTAAGCAATGTGATACGGTTCGTGTTATACAGGCGTTCAAATGTTGCCCGTCTAGAGGCGGTTGTATGCATTAGAGGGTTAATAGTATGAAAAGTGTCGTTAGATTTTTAGAAAATCGTATTTTTTTGCATCCATAAGAAGAAGTTTTATGAAGTAAGATCATTATGAGTTTTGTTCAGAAAAATAGGAAAATGAGGAAATGAGAACTTAAATTCACACGGTTAACATTTGCTTTGTGTCAAACAAAAAAACTCTTTGTATCCAATCAATACCACAGTCGCTGACTAACGCAAACATTCGACAATTCAAACTGTCGAAACTTACCGATTGCACTACTATGGGCAATAGTCTGGATGAGATTGACAAGTGAATTCGTGCTTATTGCGATTATCGATTCGGTTGAATCCTTTATCGCAGTATGTGCACTTATGCGGCCGCTCGGTACTATGCACCGAAGCAAGATGACGCGTTCGGGCGCTCTCTTGCATAAAGTCTTCGGGACACAACGCACATTCAAAGCGGGGACGTTCCTCGTTCTGTCTGCGCTTTTTTGGAGCTGATGACCTCGAGGCATGTGTGGTAGCCGCACGTCTGCGGTTAGCACGTTGTGATCGACTTTCGATGCTTTGTTGTAAGTCGGATTGACCAGTTGATGACTTGATGCCGTTGCTGTTGCTGTCGCTGCTGGAATGGCAGCCTCCGAACTGGCATCAGAGTATGCAACGGATCGATGATCATCGTCCAGATTCGAGTGCACCACTTCGAAATTGACGGTGTCATCGTCCTGAAATTCATTTTATTTAGAATTTTTTTTTTGAAACATATGAAATGGATTCAACAGAATTTTAAAATCAAAAATGAAAATTAAAAGCAGTTATTCGACAACTTCTACTTACACTTAAGTCGAAGTTCGCAACGTTGGATTGCTCCAGTGAAGCGGTCGTCGACTCGCTGCCATCAAACTAACTGCACATACACACTTAAAATGTGTTAGTTAAATTAGCCTATGCATATGCAACAGTATTTTGGCTTCTGTTTTGACCAAATACGTGATTTATTCCTTGGAAAAATCGACACTCTTCTGAACAATTTTCTCCATTATAAAACGTAGCTCCAATTCGACAATTTATTCACAATCTAGTCAACACCACAATAATTATTATGAAGAGACTTTTGTGAAAATCGCTACTCTTTGAATTTTAGGAAAAAAAAACATATTCCATATGAAAAACGAAATTCTAATCGTAAAAATAATCGCACAACCGAAACGTTGAACGCGTAAAAACTGAGTGTAACCGATTTCTGTGTTTGAACAATTTGAACAGTTCCTTCGAATGCATTTGTGATATTAATTGGAGTGAATGAGACAGTATTACACACAGCACACAGTCTGTGACATAGATCTATCACGCTCATGCCAATTGTTATCGATATGCGAAATCATTGCCAGTGAATGTATCCAATGCACTTGAGGAAAATATTGCAAAATTGAACAAAACAAATTTCCTAAATTCTGAAATTCAATTTTTGGTGAAAAAAAGCAATCGCTAAAAAATTCTAATTTTTGTTGTTTTCTTATGTGAAAAAGATACGTTCATTTTACGCTTATTTGAATGATTCGGAAAAAATTACATTAAAAGAGAGAAAATTGATCATTGAACGGACGCATGGAACAGGCTCACGATCTGTATATGTACGATGCAGTATATGTGTGAGTCTGTGAATGTGTAATATACTCTCGACTTCTGTAGTCGTTGCATTCACATCAGTATCATATTTCCATAAGCGTGGGTCCACATCATTCTATCTGCTCAATTGCAACAAAATCAAAGTTTTTCTGGAAAACAATTGCCTAACCAAAATGAGTCCGCGAAAATCACCACAGAAACAAAAAGAATCGAAAACATCGTCAAAAAGAGCATCCCCAAGGATTGTTCAATCACGCCACAAATCATGCAGTGTTGTGCTAAGTCGAGCTTCAGTTAAAACCACCAAAATGGCCGCTGCAAATCCCAAAAATCAAACACTATCGACAGTCATTGATGTACGTGCTCGTAAATCGTTTCCTAACTCACTCACCCACAATGCCACACAACAATTGCAATTGGTCCAGAAAACGCCACTTGAATTGTTATACGAACACCAGATGAACAAATCGATTGAAGGGTTGGTTTCATCAATGAAAACCACCTTCCAAGAAAATGTGGCCGCACTCATTGATGCCATCGAAGCGCAAGTCCAGCCGAATGTGTTCCAAAGTGAAGTGGCCCGAATGAAGGCAAATCATGCCAACGAAATTGCCGATTTAAAGAAAAGACATTCGCATGCAATGGCCGACATAGAAGCGGGATACCGAGCACGGCTAGAGCAAGCACAACGCGAAAAAGATTTGGCCGTCGAAGATGCCAAGAAGAAGCAATGGTGCCCAGGCTGTGGCAAAGGGACAAAGCACAAAATGATGATGTTTTGTAACAGCAGGTGCCAGAAGAAACTTCTGTGAGTAAAAATGAATCTTGGGACCATTACCCATTAGAATATTAATCGCATTTTGGACATTTCGTGGAAAAATTGTTCATTGGACAAATCTAAAATAATATAAAATCTTGAACCTGATATGGGTTTTCCTAATTTCAAACGTTTTACATTGAACAATATCCAATGAAGGGCCAGATTTTTACGAATGTTTCCACTTTACTCATTCATCTTGTTTCGTTTTTCTTATCATTTTAGCGATTCTTACAAGAAACAATCGTGCGACAACATGATGTCGGAATCTGAACAAGAATAAATCAACCTTTGCATGGGAATCGCTGCGCATATGACCATCGTCTTCATTCAATTTTACATTTTTATATTGTTTTTATTATGTTTTTCATTTTTTAAGCCGAGAAGACCTTACGAAAATCATCATTTCGCCCCAAAACACACTCTTTCAAAAAAAAACGAAACCACTTAGAGCCGAAAAGAAGTCAATATTTCAGCAAAATATCATTCCGTTTTCAATTCATCCGATTCAATTGAACCAATTGTAACTAAAATTCATTCAAATTGTGCATATTCAACACCGAAAAACACCAAAATCGTATAATGTTCCCCAATGATTTTAAAACGTAATTAAACTTAAATTGTTTATCAAACAATTCAGTTGACCTTGTTTCAAGCAAATTCTCTTGCATTTCAAACTTTATTCGTATTTCGAATCAATCGATATGTTTATGTCAATCATTTTATGTTTATCCATTGCATGGCTTAACCTGAATGTTTTTTTCAAATAAAATTCGTTTTGTCAAACACAGTAGCTCAAAGCAAAGTTTCTGTTAATTTGTACGTACATTTTTGGTCGATCCGAACTTCCCAATTAAGAAACGCACCCATTTTAAAACTATTTCACTTCTTCTTTTCTACAAATTCTCTACGAATGCTTATAGTGTTTTAGGCTATCGTCATTGACGACTCGTCATATGATTTGAGAAAAGAGGTGACAAATTGAATTGTTGATGTGGATACAAAGTTGCAAGTCCAAAAGAGATTGAAAATTGGTATTTATTTATTTATTTACTTGGTCTTGCCAAGAAGTTCTTGGTTGCTAAGGACATTCAGACCAATGATCATATTAACCATGAAAAAATTATACGAAAAAACTTTCAGGCGACAATGAGTCAAAAGTGAACAAGAGTCTAGCATAAGTTCTTAGTATGAAATTCCCATTGAATGGGTCTGTCACGTTTCCATACATTTTTATGTCTTTTCCAATGCTTCATTTTCATCCAACTCATACATTCACATTGAATCTCACACTCACATTGATATCCACACGCCATATTAGGAGTGGCGTCACCTACCATACATTGGAATTGACGTCATTCCTTTCAAATTCTGTTATGCGGTGGACATTTGTTGGCGATTTTGGATATCCATCGGTCACACGTCATTCTGATTTTTTTTGCCAGCAAAAGACATAAAAATTACATAATCGAATTAAAAGAGGATTTATTTTCAATTGAAAAGACTTGAGAGTTTCAAGTTGAGACCAAGTTTTATATCAAATTACATCTGACAGATTCCTCTGAAGGATTTCTTCCATTGAGATTCGCCACCGAGATTTCTTTGACATTCCATCGAGATTGCTCCGAAATTCTTTCAAAAGTCAAGCAAAAAGAAAAATGGACGAGCAAATGGAGACCGCAAGCAAAAAATCTACGTTGAAAAAAACGTTTGTATCGAAGCCGCGATACATTTCGATTGGTTTTGACCAGAGGAAATGTTACATCTCAAATGTTTTCGATCAATCGAAATGTGGCTGGTCAGCTGCAATATATATCGTTCGATTGTAGCGAATGGCAAAAAAATCCATCAATTTCGATTAAACACGAAGAAAACAGACAACAGCGATCAATGTCGGTCAGTGTCGATGGTCATACAAACCGGCTCGCATCATTGCACGTCTCCGTGCACGAAAGTCATTTGCAGCACCGCTAGACGATTATGTGACCGACCAAGTCAACGCGATCCTATCGGAAGCAGAAGCTTCGCAACAGCGTGACGAGATGCAAAACATGATCCAAAATACTGCAAGTTACTTCGAATATCCCAGAAAAAAAACATTTTTATACCAACTGATCGAACACAGCTGGAGAGCAGAATTAAAACAGCAGAATTGAAACATCATCATTCTTAATTTAAAAAATGCTGGTTTGATATTAAATTGATAAATATCAATCAGCGTTGTATTTGTTCACAAAATACACCTAAAAGGCGAAACATATGAAACAGCTTTTATTTCATCGACATACAAATAAAATATCTGTATAAAAATTGCCAATAATCTTGATAAAATTGTCAATAAATACATTCTTTATGTTGAATTTTATTATATTTTCAAATTGTGTTTCATTGAATCAGTCAATCTATGCGATTTTGATCATAATTAAACGTACTCATTTTGTTGGGTGCGAAAATGTCATTTGAAATTACATGAAATGATTGAAGTAAATGATGTAACCTCAATCGTCATACGCAGATAATATTTATGTTGAAACGCATTTGCGCATATTTTGTTGTTGCGATTGAAAAATAAATATACGCATCTGACATTGATAAAAACAAATTGCATCCAGATATGGACACTGAACAGGATGACACGGAAAATGCTAACCGATCGATTCAATCAGTAAGTATCCAAGTCTTATTCGACCACAAAATCATGCTGTGAATCAAAATGTTCACACGCATTTCGAAGCATTTCCAGAATAAGGAAAATAAAAGAGCTTTGGGAAAAAACAATGACATCATGTCATGGCTCACACTATCCGTCGTACTGATCCATTAAAATGATTTTCGACAATTTTTCTGTAGGTCGATGAATTTTGTTGGCAATGTGATAAGAGGCGCATCAAAGTCAATTGTTCAACATGTTTTCGGTCGTTCCATGACAGCTGTCTCAGTATGAAAGACTGTAATAATGATGGAAATCCATTCGTCTGTCTAGTTTGTGAGCTATTGCAAAAGTCAGAGCATGATAATTTGATGGACAGGTAAGTGTTAATCTATGGGTGGGAAAACGAAACTGATAATTGTCACCTTTTTCAATATATTTTTCGTCGCTGTGTTAATTTTCTAGACAATTGATCGCTCGGCTACTTGAATTAGTCATGGGAAAAGTTGCAAAAAACAAAGTAAGTAATGCAAGTCATTATGAGGCAAAAAAAAAACAAGCAAATAATTGCAGTTTTTACATCTAGTTCCACCATTTGGAGCGTTTACAAGGTGACGACATTATCAATCCGATCGGTTTGAAGGACATCGAACAGAAAATTGACAGCATGCTCTATACGAGTTTGGATGCTTTTATAGTTGACATCGAATGTATCTACCATAACTACGCCATTCGCAGTGAGTTTTAAATCAAGCGATTTGATTTCTTTAAAAGAAATTCTTTTGTGACCTGGTTTGATTGCTTCTCTATACTTCCAGACAAGGAACTTGCCACGGTTGAAAAATTGGTAAAACTATGCGAATCGGAAATCGATCAGATTTCAAGCTGTGCAAATTGTTATGAAAACAAGCACAAACAACCAAATGGTGGACGTACGCTGGCTTGCAGCAAACCTCATTTAGTTTTGTGGGTGAAATTGGATCGTAAGATAAAATTGTTATGCAATTCACACAATAGAAGCAATTCGTTTTGGCCTGCCAAACTACTCACCGTGATCGATGGAGATAAAATGGTCAAAGTTAGTTTCTTTGGTCGCTCAGAATTGAGCGATATTCCAATCGAGAACTGTTTCATTTACTCGAATGAAGTTCCACGTTCACAATCACAAGCACATAAATCAAAGGACTTGAAAGCTGCTCAGAAAGTAAGACCGCTGATTGTTTTTTTATTTGAATTTTTTTTTAATGCGAACTTGTTGACCAGCATTTTTCAATTTATCATTGTTCAATCAGGAAGTAACTGAATATGGACGAAGTATCCAGAAGGAATTCGGTCGTTTCCAGATCAAATCAAAAAGTGTTCCATTCAATCCGAAACATTATAATGCACACATGGCTGCTATGTTCCCTGACATACTCAGATCCGGTTCGCCGAGCGAACATGATTATTGCGGAAGCAATGACGATGCAAGCAGCACCGATGGATCTGACAGCAGCTCAAACCGTGATGATTCCACCGAAACCGAAACTGATGATCGTGAAGAGTCAGAATATGTTACAGGTGATAGCACTAGCGATTCATCTGAAACTAAAACAGTCGACGAATCCAGCGATCATTCGAACGAGGCAATTCCAAAGAAGAGACCACGTCTTTCTGAGGAAAAGAAAATCGATACAACCTCCAATTCGACAATGCCCATTACAATCATTGACTCCAGCAGTGATTCCGAATCAAATTCGGGCCAAAAAGACGGGCCAATCCAAAGCACCAAATCACTTGAGCTCGGAAAAGTCGGTGGACTTGCTAATTTCAATAGAGTCCCAAATTGTATGAACGTTCAACGATTCTCTCAACACTGCACAACGACATCAAACCGCACGGCGACATCCACCTGCACATCGGTTTCCAATACCACACAGTTTAACTTGATTTTCAACCCAAATCAAGCAACATCAGCAACAGCCAACACTCTACTAATGAACAATATCGGAAACTGCGTTGCAAATTCCGAAAATACCTTACAATACCGATTAATGAATCAATTGCGCACCGCATTGGAAAACATACAAAAATCTCATGCTGATTGTCAGGCGAAACATGATGATTTACTTGGTCAACTAAGGGCTGTTACTGCTGAACATGACCAGGCCAAACTAGATGCGAAAAATGAAGTGGCCAAAATACGATCGGAACATGTGAAAGAAATATCGCAATTGATGCAAGCACGTACTCAAGAGACGGCAAGAATTGAAAGTCTGGAACAAAGTGAAGCACATTTGAACAGAGGAATAAGAGCATGCCTCGAAAAAATAACCGCATTAGAAGCGGAAAAAGATCGCACCACAGCTGAAACCGAGAAATTGAAAGTGGAACATCGTAATACGGTCAATCAATTGCGCATACAGATTCAGAACGGCATTCAGGACAAACAAATTATTAAACAGCTCCAGCAACAACACAGCCAAATCGAGAATAATCTCAGAACGGAAATTACTATACTGCGAGAAGCTAAGGAAGAGCTAGAAAATAGCTTTAACGCGAATTCAGACATTCAATTCAAGATGGAATCGAATCATAAACATGAAGTGGAGAAATTGCGTAAATGCCACGAATACGAGTTGCGATGGGAAAAGAAAAATGCTTCAAACCAAATGGATAAATTCAGAATGGAACATAACCATCAAGTGGCTGATTTGGAAAATAAATTGAAGGCAGCCATCGAAGGAAAGTCTGATGTCGAAGCACAACTCCGAGTAAAAACGGACAAATTGAATAACGCCAAATCCGTTTTGAGTTCGCTGTACAAAGATTTGTAGGAAGGTGCATGGATTCATATTCACATAGGTATGAAATGTTCGAAAAATCGATTGTTTGACAGAAAATTATACATTTAGCTCCTATCCCTGACTTGACTTTGTTATTATTTCTGTGGTTTTGTTCTTTTTTTGGCTTTTTTACAGAACACATTGGAAAATCTCATCAACAACTGAATCGGTGCGGTCTGGAAATTGAAACGGAATAAAAAAGGGCGGAGCAAATGTGTTTAACCCATTTTGAATACCAATCGATTGAAAACACATTCATTCATAACACATATATAAAACTATATTAAAATACACTCAATAAAACCCAATTTTTTGTTGATGCACAATCAACATCAATATCTCGATGCATTTTCATTGCTGCCAATGCTATTGAGTAGTTGGCTCAAATAAATTCGCTATTTTTTAGGTAATTCAAGAATAGAAAATAAGTAATTAGAGCATTAAGAAGCGCCGATTAATTCAAGTGTGTGTAAAGCTCTTGAAAGATAATTCATTTCCTAAATTTTTTTCTGCAAATTTTAATTAAAATTGTTTCTTTTCTAATATTGTTTGACAATTTATCATTACGACGAATACGATAAATAGTAAATAAACGAACATTTTAGTTCTGACAGTTTCAATTTTCGCATAAATTTTAAAAATTTCGGCAATTCACTTAAAGATCTTCTCTTTCTGTCAGTGAATGTATCCATTTCCAGGAATTGTAGTGTCAGATTCAATGGCTGCAATTAGAACGAAAAGGTTAGAGTCTCTTAACCTCAATTGGTGGCACATGTGAATTTGCAAGAAAATTTAGTGTTGGATACGTTTTGGAATGAAAAATCTTGGAATAGAAAATTTTTTGCGATTTTTACAACAATTTTTAGCGATTCTTCGACGAAAAGTGATCGCAGATTCTATAAAACATGGAAACTAAAGAGCAGAATGGCGCTGAAAATGGAAACCAATCGAATGAAGCAGTAAGTAATATGATGTATTTTTTTGAAGACATCCTAAGCTTAACACAGAGTGTAATACACACAAGATTTTCGTGAGATTTATTGAATCAAACCACTAATTTTATTGTTTATTCTATCATTCGTATTTGGTCTACGCATTGTTGTTTATTTACATAAAATTCCTTGGTCTATTTCCAAGCTCGTTCGTGATAAGTTCTGCTGGTACTGTCACTATCCCAAGAAGTTTGGGGGATTCAATTGTCTGGGTTGCTTTCGCACATTTCATGCCAAATGCCTCAAAAGAAATTGTGAAAACCCATGCATTAATGATACAGAAAATACGTTGATTTGTTGTCCAGTTTGCCAATCGCTGAAAAATTCCGAAGCAAGCGTCGTGTTCACTGTTCATACTTAACCAACAACGGTTCAGTCTCTTCGATTCTGTAGAAATTCGTAATGACAAAGATTTACCAAATATTCAATGAACAATGAACGATATTCATGTATTTTTCCACATTTACTTTCAAGGCAATCGATTTCGGAACTGCTTCAACCACTAATGGTCAAAGTTACAAATAACTCCGATGTAAGTGTAATGTCAGGCATTTGGAATACACTCTTGAGCACACTACGTCATTTTTCTTTGGATTGAATTCATTTTTGCCTGTACATTTTTCAAAATATTTCTCTCTGTTCATCTGCAGTTTATGGCGTTAAACCACATGGCTAACCTCATCGATCTTAGTGAAATAAACCGAAAAATCAACAGCCAACAATACGTCAGTTTCAACGCATTTCTCGTGGACATCAAGACCATGTTTCACAACGCTTGCTGCACCAGTAATGGTTAGGGAATCAAAATTACATTCATTGCTTTTAGTTCGATTTTTTTTTATTGTTTTCGTATCATACATTTCAGAGCAACACAAAATTAGAACGTATAAGTTGGAAATTTTCTGCACAAAGGAAATCGAAAACATCTCAAGCTGTGCTGATTGTTATAAAAACATGCACATCAAACCGAATCAATGGCAGTCGTTGGCATGCAGCCGTCCGCATCTAGTTTTATGGGTAGAACTAAAGCGTGGTTGCTACTATTGGCCAGGCGAAAAGGGCTACAGTTATTGGCCAGCGAAATTGATATCGATTGGTCGGAAAAACGTTAAAGCCATCTACTTTTCTGGTTCAGAATTCGTTGAAATCCCCCGAAGCAATTGTTTCATCTTCTCGACAAATGAACCAACATCATTGAAATCGTTCAGATCATTGCCGAATCCGAAAGATATGCTGGAAGTGTTGGAAGTAAGAACCAATTTTTTATATAAAATTTTTGCAAAATTCTGAGTGAAGTTTATTTTTAATACAAAACCAGATGGTGAATTCATATGGGCAGAATATCAAAGACAAATTCGGCCGTTTCGAAAGCACATTGGAATGTGTTTGCTTCGGGCAGCTTGATGCACATATGCGAGCCATGTTTCCTGAATATACTGGTAGCTCATTGGATGCTCAGAACTATTATGAAACCATTGACGAAGCAACGAGTTCTAACGATGACGATGACATCGAGTCCGATGATTCGGATGAGTACGACACATCCAACCAAACCGATAGGCTTGATGAATTCGATGAAACTCGCAAAAATGGTGCAAATGATAACGATGAAGCGGCTCCATCAAGTAATGAATCCGATGAAATTCCAACGAAAAGACAACGTCTTGAATCGAATATTGAAAGAGAATTCCTTGAAATCACCGGTCTGCTTCAACGAAGCATGGAGAAAGTGAAGAAGATTGCATCGGTTTCTGACAATACAAACAGGTTGATGAATCGAAAAATGCGCCAAGAATTGGGAAATTTGAAAAAATTACATGGTGAATGTCAGGCACAGAATGATGATCTACGTGATCGGTTGAAGACTGCATCCGATGAGCGTGATCAATCCAAAACCGAGGCTGCCAAAATACAAGCGAAGCATAACGAAGAAATTACAGCATTGAAGCGCTGCCTACCGGACTAAAGATTTTTATGACTATTTTAATTCCATTGTTGAATTTGATTTGTTTGTTCAGAATAAAAAATTATAATTTACATGTAAAGTAACATTTATGTAATGCTTTTTACCGTTAAATTAAGTAATGCTTTTGCCCACTTCAGTGGTGCATTTGACCATTAATTCACATACAATCCCGTCCGAATCGGATGAAATTCGGGTATCATCCAACTGTACGCTACACTCGAATCACATCCATTTGTGACGGTAATAATGTGTGTGAAAACTGACTGACTGACTGAGAATTATATATGAACCCGTGAGCATAAAAACAACGTATTGACTCTTCGCCGATGAATACGAAACGCAAAAAAATCGCCGAACAAAGTGAAACACCAATCTGTTATTGGATCAATATGAAACATGAAATCGTTGGCCACTATTTTATTTACGTTGCGCTTTGTTTCGAAGCGCGGCAAGTGTTTCATTTTGTTCCAGTAACAGAACGTTGTATCACTTTGTTCGGCGACGCGCTCAATGTACTGTTTTGAAAAAATATGCATGATTTGATACAGTTTTGTGCGAGTGCAACATAAATTCTGTTCGCTTGAAAGTGAATCGTGAAATATCGGCTGACTATAGAAATTGTGTTTCAATTTAATTGAAACAAAAATGTTTGATACACTTTTGAGTCCATTGGTATGATGATTCATTTTAATGGTGGTTTTGGTCGTGATTTGTCTATGAAGTGAAAATTAACTGATAAGGAGCGCGAATTTCGATGTGCCGATAACACCAATAGAGCAGAAAAAAATACTATATGAAAATCGAAAAAAAATTTAAACTTTTTTTTTCGACTGTTGCCTATTTCGGATCGTCTACATGGGAAGTTTGTATGAAATCCTCGGAACGCGGGTTC
>NW_022595303.1:130662-146271 GCF_009176505.1 Sitodiplosis mosellana
CACCTCAGACAAGCACTTCGCCGGGAATGGGCCAAAATACCACAGAAACACTTGCGGGCAGCGTGTGATGGTTTCATTGGCCGTCTCAAAGCCATTATTCGTGCCAAAGGTGGACATATCGAAAACTACTGATACATTTTGAAATTTGATGTATTTTCCAACATTTTTTGCTTTGGAAAAATAAAATTCATCAAAAAATAAAAAAATTATAGCGTTTTCAAATGTTGCAGTTCAATTGCCTCACCCTGTATATTAACCCTTATAATGCATAAAACCGCCTCTAGACGGGCAACATTTCAACGCCTGTAGAACGTAAACCGTACATTGGATCACATTGCTTCAAAGGAAATTTTTATTCGTCAATGTTTTTTCTCTTTATTTTTGTCTTTGGCAATATTTCTCTATGTAGTGTGATTGTAAAGTTATAAACAAAAATGTGTGCAAAAACAAAAATTTGACAAAATAAATTATTCGAACTCCAAATTAGACACATTTTAGACACGTTTAAACAATGGATTTGATTGTTCTCTGATTTATGTCAACCAAGTACCAGTACTCCCAAAAAATCGCCATGGGAAAAATAAATGCATTAGAGGATTAATTCAAAAAAAGATAAAGCCAGCAAAGTTGATAATTTGTATTTGATAACAAAGTTTCTTCAATCAAAATTATATCGATGCTGCTTTGAAGGAAACTGACCAATATTTTAAAATATTCAAATTATTGAGAACTTTGTGACATACATAGTTTTGAATGAAATGTTATCTTTTTCCCCAGGAGGTTGATTTGTATGCAAAGAACGTCGAGAAGAAATTCGGCCGTTTCCAGAATGAATTGGCGTGCATACCGTTTGATCAAAACCATCATGATGCTCATATATCTGCAATGTTCCCAGACTACGAACGTTGGTCGGTACTGACGGTGAAGGAAATGCCATCCACTGAACCTCAACCGATTGATTACGATGAAGTTGATGAACGTCCTACAAAACGGCCACGTCTGTCAATTGATGCCGTTGAAGCTCCAAATCATGATTCAACAAAAGCCATTGCAATAATTCGAAACCAAATGCAAATCATCGAGCATGAAATGACCGAAATCAATAGCGTCAAAGATAAAGCCCAGCAGAAACTGATGAATGAATTGAATAGCGCAAAGAAAGCACTTGCTGATGCTCAAGACGATAATAGAAAATTGATGGATGACTTGCGGTCTGTGTCTTTGGAGCGAGACAAAACCCAGGAAGGAATGACCAGAGCTGAAGATATGCACACCAATGAGGTAGCAACGCTCAATCAAACTTACCAAAATAAAATTTCCGAAGCAAAAGACGAAATCAAACGAGTTCGAACCATGGAACAGATAAAAGCTAAAGCAGCTGTGAAAGATGCCATATCGGAGCAACTCAAGAAAATGAGCAAAATTGAAAAGGAAAACCAGCGATACTCCGGTAAAATTCAGGAAATCGAAACAAAGATACAACAAATTGTTGAGAATTTGTTGATCAAAACATCAGAACTGAAGAACACGACTGATGCATTGATCAAGGCAAAAGAGGAGTTGACCGAAGCAAAGGCAGACATCGAACGCATACGAAAAGAAAAGATAACAGCCGAAGAAGATTTAGAGAAGGTAACGCAAAAACATGACACCGAAATGGAAACTTTGAGGACACAGCTTCAAGCCAGTCACTTTAAAGTATTGGACAAACTTCAAACCAAGTTAGTGAAGGAGCACAACGAAATATTGAATACACTTCGACAGCAACACGACAATCAGTTGGAATGCGAAAAGAATCGAGTGAAGGTTGAAATAGAAAAATGGAAGATGGATCAACGACAAAAACTGGCTGATTGGAAAAACAAAATGCACGCTACCGTCGATGAAAGGCTTCCATTTTAAAGTGGATTGCATTTCATTTATCGATTTGACCAATTCATGCTGTGACTGAATTTCATTGACCGACCAACATTTATTTTTTTTCCCTTAATCAATTTCATTTTCTATCAAAGATTTCTTTGCTAAATTTTCAATAAGAAGAAGTTCTTATTAGGAACACTTGCTTGATTAACTAGAGTTAACGGGTTAAATTCACATTGATCAACATTATACTGGCTCATTTGTATACAAAACTATCCATAATTTTCATATGAATAAATTAAAATAAATGAAATTTAAAATTGGCATTTTTTTTTGTCAGAATGACACAAAAAAGATGTTGGTTTTTGTTTGAACTGGTGTAAAAAATAAATAAATCATAAGCCTGCAGTAAATTGAGATATGCTTTTTTCAATTTCCCACTTGATCCAATTCAATTTGAAACATAAGTATGTGAACGCATTCATTTCTCTCATCTTTGACATGTATCGATTGACAGTAGAACATATTCTCGACTGTCTGTACAACTGCATTAACACATTTGTGTCGATATTGCGTAATAACATTCAGCAAGCTAAGAAACGTAGTCAGTCGTATGAGAAAAATCTCATTTTAGTTGATTTCACAAAAAAGGTATCTTTGACGTTGATGAAGAGTGAAACAAACGGAAAGAAGGAGAATTGGTTCATCAAAGCATTGAAACAAACGGCAAAATGACGAGTGCAGATCAGTCTCACAACATTTCTGTAAGTAACATCAATTATTTTCTATAAGAAAAGTGGTAATTGTAACTTTTTGCCAAAGTTGAATGGTATAGAATTAGCTACAATCAACCAAATTCTAATCGGATTTTTCTTTATCTCGTCATTATTTGAAGGATCGCTATGACAAATTCTGTTGGAATTGTCATAGAAGAAACGCGAACATGTCATGTCCGACGTGTTTTCGATCATTCCACGAAAAGTGCCTAAAATCGATTGACAAAGACACGTCCCCAGTGATCTGCACAGTTTGCACGGTCAAAGAAACATCGGAATGTGCCTGTGATGGCATGTAAGTGAGAATTAAGGCTCGGAGCGATTGTTCTATATAAAATATGACACTCTTTCACTTCCAGGCAAGGTCATCTGAAAATGCTGAAGCACACGATGGTCGCCATTCTAAACAATTCAGACGTAAGTTAAGATCAATCACTGGTTTTCTTAAAGAGACACTTTCATATAGAAATATATGGAATAGAAAGTATTTTTTGGGATTCTCTAAACAGAATAGACTCATTTTAATCCGAAGTAGTTAACTGGAACTTAATAATTGCTCATTTGATTGCAGTTCCGCGTGTTCAAGGACTTGTCAGCATTGAAGAAGGGAGCAAATTACTGCGATGACGTCGTTAATCCAATCGATTTGGACGAAATTGACCGAAAGATTTGTCGTGAGCTCTACGATAGCTTCTATGCATTCCTCGTTGATATTGAATGTATTTATCACAATTGTTTCGTTTATTATGACGGTGAGTACCACTAGAGCGGTGAGTACCAATAAGCTGATTCGAAAATTTTTCAATAAATGATGAAAGTAACAATAGGGCAAATCAGGAATGGAAATTCTTATTTAATGTTCTTTCACTTATTGCAGATTGTCATGATCTCACCAGAATCGCCAGAAAAATGTTCGAAATATGTACACTTGAAACTGAAGCCATTTCAAGTTGTGCCGATTGTTACGAGAACAAGCACTTGCATCCAATGGAATGGCGTACAATGACATGCAAGAAGCCACATTTGGTCCTGTGGGCGAAACTCAGTCGATCGGTTAATTTTTGGCCAGCTAAGAAAGGATTCACACACTGGCCAGCAAAGTTGATAAGCATCGATGACAAATCATTAATCAATCTCAAAGTCATTTTTATCGAATCATCCGGACTTGTTGATATTTCAGCACTTGATTGTTGGTTATACTCCGCCAAAGATGCGAGTTCATTGAACTCAGGATGCAATCCAAATTACATTGAAGCCACTCTTAAGGTAAGCCAAGATAGAATTAAAAAACAATATTTTCAAACCGTTGTGAAATAAATTTAAAACGAAATATTGTCTTTTTTCCTAGGAGGTCGATTTGTATGGAAAAAATATCGAGAAGAAATTTGGGCGTTTCCAGAGCGATTTGGAACGCATTAAATTTGTTCGAGAACACCTGAATGATCACATGGCTGCAATGTTTCCGGACTATGACGGTTCAGCGAAGGTAATGGCACCCAGTCAAACTCCACCCATTGACGATGATAACGTTGATGATCGTCCAGCAAAACGGCCACGTCTGTCAACTGATACCGCTGAAAATCCAAATGATGGTTCGACAAAGGCTGTCGCAATAATTAAGTACATGCAACTTATCGAGCGTGAAATAACAGAACTTGAAAATGCCAACCACTTAAAGTCCCAGCAAATGTTGGATGAATTGAATCGCTCAAAAGGAGCACTTGATATTGCCCATGACGATAATCGGAAATTGGAAGATGCCTTGCGAACGGTGTCTTCGGAGCGGGATGAAGCAAAAGAAGCAATGGTTGAAGCCAATGAAGAAGCAGCAATTCAGGCAGAATTGATCAAGGCAATGAAGGAGAAAATCGAGTTATTGAAGAAACTTGGCTTGGGCTTTATGGACAAAAGATGGATGAGGCAATAGCGGACATCGAACGCGTTCGAGAAGAAAGGAAAACAGTCGAAGAAAAGTTACAGAAGGCGACACGGGATCATGAACATGAAATGAACGCTTTGAGGACACAGCTCAGCAACGATGGCTGGAATAAATTATTGAAACTGCAAACAAAGTTGCAAAAGGAGCACGACGACGAATTGGGTAAACTTTGCCAACATCACGAAAAACAGTTGGAATGCGAGAAAAATCGTGTTTCAATCGAAATTCAGAAGTGGAAGGAGGAACAACAACGCAAACTGGCTGACATGAAAAACAAGATTCAGGCTGCTGTTGACCAAAGTTTTTAATTTTAAATTGAATTGAGTTCAACTTTCAAACCATTTTGATCGATTCCTATTTATGATATTTTTCTCAACCAATTATTTCATTTCCAATCAAATATTCATTCGTTAGCTCAAGGACAATCTTATATTCGAAATATCCAAAATATTCACAAATTTTTGTTGAATGAAACCCTTTGTGTTGGCCTCACAATAAGAACATTTTCGAAATAATATCAAATTATTAGGTAATTCGAATGTACGAACCGTTTTGTAAGGCTCATATTTATGTCTAACAAAATTCATAACCATTCATATGAATAAAAATAAATTCAATAAAAAAAATCGAAATTGTTTAAATTTAAATTGCACAAAAAAGCGTGCTTTTAATATATCAATTTTTTCAGAGAGCAAAATTGGTTGGATTTACAGCTGAGATTTTCTGTTAATAGCTGTTTGGTACATTTCAATTCGTTGACAAATAAATCGTCACCATCGATATCGGATTTTCCATCATGAGTTAAAGCAATTTCTAGTTTCTTGCATGATTTCTGCAAACTACCGTTGTTTCGGTTTGCTTCATAGTTTTCAAAATCATAAAGAAACGAGAATAATTCGCTGTGTTGCTTTAGTGCTTTGAAACGATCAGTGACTGAATCAGTTGCGGATTCAATGATTGGTAAGAAAACTTTTGTTTCAAATTCCTCTGCATTTGTAACAGTTGTTACAACACCGAAAAAGGCAGGGGCGACGAAAACAATCAATAAAGCGATTCTTTATTTTAAAATAATATATTCTCTATTTTAAAATAAATAATTGCTTCCCATTGACGCCCTTGAATATTTTTCGGCGCCCTTGTGTTCCAAATTTGAATGAAAAACGGCGCTCTCACGCTTCATTCAAGAACATTGAAAATTTTTAATTTATACAAAAATCATAAGCTGTAGTTTTAAATTTGGGACATTGAAATATATTTCCCAACAGTTATTTCGTTAAAAGTTCCCTTTGTCTGGTGTGATTTTCACGACATGAAAATGAACCAATTATGAATACATAGTAATATGAGTTGAGGCATACTTTTTTCAAATTACCGTCGGATTCAATTTGATTCACAACAAGAGTCTATGAACGCACCCATTTTCTTTGACCTACATCGTTTGACAGTAGAACATTCTAGATCATATTTGCAGCTACGCACCAACCGTGCCCTCACTGTGTTCCACAAAGTTGGAAAGCCAAGCAAAGAACTAAGAATTCTTAGGAGAAAAATCATAGGAAAAACTCCAATTCGATTGATTCCACAATAAAAAAAGCATCCTTGACTTTTGATGAAGACCATCAAAACATTGAAACAAACGGCAAAATGACGAGTGCAAATCATTCTCACAACAATTCGGTAAGTAGCTTCAATTGTTTTCTATGAAGAAAGTGATGATTGTAGCTTTCCCAAAATTGACTGCTACAATCAACCAAATTCTAATTATTATTTCATCTCGGTATTTTTCAAAGGGTCGCCATGACAAATTCTGTTGGAATTGTCATAAAAAAAGCTCAAACATATCATGCCCGAATTGCTTTCGATCATTCCACGAAAAGTGCCTGAAATCGACCGATGCTTTTCGTTGGAATGGCAAAGACAAGTCCCTGGTGAGCTGCACAGTTTGCACGGTCAAAGAAATGTCAAAAGAAGCTTGCGTCGGCATGTAAGTGTGAATGAAAATTTGGAACAAGTATTCCCTATGAAACATGACCCTTTTTCACTTCCAGGCAAGGTCTTTTAAAAATGCTGAAGCACACGATGGTCGACATTCTAAACAATTCAGACGTAAGTTAAGATCAATCACTGGTTTTCTCAAAAAGACACTTTCATATAGAAATATATGGAATAAAAAGTACTTTTTGGCATTCTTTAAACAGAATAGACCAATTTTAATCAAAAGTTGTTAACTGCAAATTGATAATTGCTCATATAATTTCAGTTCCGCATGTTCAAGGACTTATCAGCATGGAAGACGATAGCAAATTACTGCGATGACGTCGTCAATCCAATCGATTTGGACGAAATTGACCGAAAGATTTGTCGTGAGCTCTACAATAGCTTCTATGCATTCCTCGTTGATATTGATTGCATTTACCACAATTGTTTCGTTTACTATGGCGGTGAGTACCAATAGGGTGAAAGAGTAATGTAGATTTCCATTTAATGTTCCTTCAATTATTGTAGATCGTCACGAGTTCACTAAAATCGCTAGAAAAATGTTTGAAATATGTACACGTGAAACTGAAGCCATTTCAAGTTGTGCCGAATGTTACGAGAACAAGCACTTGCATCCAATGGAATGGCGTACAATGACATGCAACAAGCCACATTTGGTTCTATGGGCGAAACTAAGTCGATCGTTAAATTTTTGGCCAGCTAAGAAAGGATTTACACACTGGCCAGCAAAGTTAATAAGCATCGATGACAATTCATTTATCAATCTCAAAGTCATTTTTTTCGAATCATCCGAATTTGTTGATATTTCGGCACTTGAATGCTGGGTTTACTCCACAAAAGATGCGACTGCATTTAATCAGCGATTCTACAATCCAAATTACATTCATTTTGCTTTGAAGGTTAGTCAAGATAAAATTCAAAACAACATTTTCGAATATTTGTGACATATACTATTTAAACTCATCCTAGGAGGTCGATTTGTATGGAAAAAATATCGAGAAGAAATATGGGCGTTTCCAGAGCGATTTGGAATGCATTCAATTTGTTCGAGAACACCTGAATGATCACATGGCTGCAATGTTTCCGGACTATGACGGTTCAGTGGAGGTAATGGTACCCAGTCAAACTCCACCAATTGACGATGATATCGTTGATGATCGTCCAGCAAAACGGCCACGTTTGTCAACTGATACCGCCGAAAATCCAAATGATGGTTCGACAAAAGCTGTCGCAATACTTAAAAAGTACATGGAATTCGCCGAGCGTGAAATGACGGAACTCGAAAAAGTCAACAATTCAAAGGCCCAGCAAATAATGAATGAATTGAATCGTTCAAAAGGAGCACTTGCTGTTGCCCATGATGTTAATCGGAAATTGTCTTCGGAGCGGGACGAAGCAAAGCAAGCGGTGTTTAAATCAAAGGAAGTAGCAGCAAAAAGTGCAGAATTGATCAAGACAATGAAGGAGAAAATCGAAAATTTGGAGGAAAACAATGGGGTTTATAGACAAAAGATGGATGAAGCAATAGCGGATAAGGAACGCGTTCAAAAAGAAAAGAAAATAGTCGAAGAAAACTTGCAGAAGGCAACACGGGATCATAACGATGAAAAGGAGGCTTTGAGGACACAGATTAGCAACGAAGGCTTGAATAACTTATTGAAACTGCAAAAAAAGTTGGAAAAGGAGCACAACGAAGAATTGGATAAACTTCGCGAACAACACGAAATAGAGTTGGAGTGCGAGAAAAATCGTATTTCAATTGAAAACGAAAAATGGAAGGCGGAACAACAACAAAAAGTGAACAATTGGAGGAAGAAAATTCGCGCCACCGTCGACGAAAATTTCTCATTTTAAAGTGGATTGAATTTAATTTTCAAACCATTTTGATCGATTTATGATTCTTTTTATGATTCTTTTTTTCTAAATCAATCATTTCATTTCCAATCAAATATTTTTTTCGTTAGCTCAAGCGGAATCTTATATTCAAAATATCCAGAATATTCACAACTTTTTGTGATGAATGAAATCCCTTGCGTTGGCCTTACAATACCCGTGTGAAAAAGAAATGACTGACTGACTATAACTTCAGTTGACTTTAGTTGATTGAATTTATATTTTTGTTCTAAGAAAATCACTTGGTCCCAAATGAAGCAACTTAGATTGACTTGTAACTTCAAATGATTTCAGTTAACTATGATAGACTTACACTACACTTTGTACTGAAATGTTAATCAAAGTAAGTCATTTTTGTCCCAAATTAGTTAACTGACTGCTCAGTTACTATTTTTTCACACGGGTAAGAATACTTTCAAAATTGAATCAAATTAATGGGTAATTCGAATGTACGAACCATTTTGTAAGACTCATACATGTCTAACGAAATTCATAACCATATGAATTAAAATAAATTCAATAGAAAAAATCGAAATTGTTTTAATATTTAAATTGCCTAAAAAAACGTGCTTTTAATATACAGGGTGAGGCAATTGAACTGCAACCAACTTCAGACTGCTATAATTTGTAAACCGTCCATGATAGCGCGCTCAAATTTTGCCTCATGACAGCTAATTTTATTGTTTACAAGCCTGTTAAACGATTTGCGTTTCAGTTGTGTGCAAAATTTTTTATCCGCGATGGAATTCAAACGTGATAGTGTGATTGCTTTATATTTGGCTGGAAAACCACAAGTAGCTATCGTTAGAGCCCTCCAGCACCTCAACGTGAATAAATCATTTGTGTCTCGAACCATAGCTCGTTACCGTGATACTGGCAGCGTTGCAAAACGCCATGAAGGTGGTCATAAAAAGACAGCAACATCGGCAGAAATGGTTCGGAAAGTGAAGGCTCGAATTGAGCGAAATCCGCGTCGAAGTGGAAGAAAAATGGCTGCTGAGCTCAACATATCCGCTCGAAGTGTGCAACGAATATTGCAAAATGAGCTCAAACTGAAGCCTTTGAAGTTCCAAAAAGCACACGATCTTACACCGCAACAAAAAAAAGTTAGATTGGTTCGAGCTAAGGAATTGCTTCGTCGGGCCGAAAGTGGTGAACTGCCAAATTTGGTTTTTTCCGATGAAGCCCCATTCACGATTGAGCAGGTTGTGAATAAACAGAATGACCGAGTTTACTTGCCAGAGAGGTCTTTCGAAAATTTGCACCTTCGGACGGCCACCAGAAAGCAAGCACCACCGATGGTGATGGTGTGGGCTGCCATAACCGCCGATGGCCGCTCTCCGCTCGTATTTTTGGACCGTGGCGTCAAAATTAATTGGGCCATATATCGTAAAACTGTCTTAGAAGCAGTATTGAAGCCCTGGGCAGACAAACATTTCGGTCGGAGACCGTGGACATTTCAACAAGACTCGGCACCGTCTCACAAAGCGCGCGTCAACCAAGATTGGTTAAAAAACAGTGTTCCACACTTCATTTCTTCGACACAATGGCTGGCAAATTCTCCGGATGCAAATCCGTTGGATTTCTCTGTCTGGGGTATTTTGAAGGAAAAGGTTGGCACTAAAAAATACCAAAGTTTGGACCACCTCAGACAAGCACTTCGCCGGGAATGGGCCAAAATACCACAGAAACACTTGCGGGCAGCGTGTGATGGTTTCATTGGCCGTCTCAAAGCCATTATTCGTGCCAAAGGTGGACATATCGAAAACTACTGATACATTTTGAAATTTGATGTATTTTCCAACATTTTTTGCTTTGGAAAAATAAAATTCATCAAAAAATAAAAAAATTATAGCGTTTTCAAATGTTGCAGTTCAATTGCCTCACCCTGTATATTAACCCTTATAATGCATAAAACCGCCTCTAGACGGGCAACATTTCAACGCCTGTAGAACGTAAACCGTACATTGGATCACATTGCTTCAAAGGAAATTTTTATTCGTCAATGTTTTTTCTCTTTATTTTTGTCTTTGGCAATATTTCTCTATGTAGTGTGATTGTAAAGTTATAAACAAAAATGTGTGCAAAAACAAAAATTTGACAAAATAAATTATTCGAACTCCAAATTAGACACATTTTAGACACGTTTAAACAATGGATTTGATTGTTCTCTGATTTATGTCAACCAAGTACCAGTACTCCCAAAAAATCGCCATGGGAAAAATAAATGCATTAGAGGATTAATTCAAAAAAAGATAAAGCCAGCAAAGTTGATAATTTGTATTTGATAACAAAGTTTCTTCAATCAAAATTATATCGATGCTGCTTTGAAGGAAACTGACCAATATTTTAAAATATTCAAATTATTGAGAACTTTGTGACATACATAGTTTTGAATGAAATGTTATCTTTTTCCCCAGGAGGTTGATTTGTATGCAAAGAACGTCGAGAAGAAATTCGGCCGTTTCCAGAATGAATTGGCGTGCATACCGTTTGATCAAAACCATCATGATGCTCATATATCTGCAATGTTCCCAGACTACGAACGTTGGTCGGTACTGACGGTGAAGGAAATGCCATCCACTGAACCTCAACCGATTGATAACGATGAAGTTGATGAACGTCCTATAAAACGGCCACGTCTGTCAATTGATGCGGTTGAAACCCCGAGTCATGATTCGCCAGAAGCTATTGCAATAATACGAGCCAAATGCAAATCATCGAGCATGAAATGACGGAACTCAGAAGCGCCAGAGATAAAAGCGCCAGAGAGAGGTGATTTAGCTATGAAACTGGAGCTCATGGACGTCATTTGCTCATTTGGTTTGAAATATTCGTATTTTTCAACACTAAAATCATATAAACATGTGTGAAATGAAACTATAAATCGATTCTACGTCCAAAATTAGTTGGTAGTAATTTTCTATGCCATATGTGTGACTTTCAATCGATCGATAGTTTTATGAAGAAATGTCTAGGGGACATTATCTGTTCGCGATAATACATAAAAATTGTATATGTTATTCTCGAAAATGCGTAAAAATATGGAAAATTCAGAACGAATTTGGAAGAATTCGTACAAATTTGCACTCCCAATACGATATTCGTGATGTATATTACAACAACAAAATACATTGCCAATACCATTCTTACGGACGGATTAACGGTAGTTTTTTGTAGACAAAAGACATCATAGCGAACCTTTTTTTCTCTACCTGCTCCTATCACAACAACAAAATATATTGCACACTATGTTCTAATGGAACACCATTCGTGTGCTCTACAGATCCAATTCGCAAAATTCGTAAAATTTGTCATCTATTTAAAAATTCGTTGGAGTCGCAAAATTCGGAGTGAAACTGATAAATTTGTTTAACATAAAAACCCCTAGAGAATTGTCAATTTTCGACCAAACTTGTAGGAAAGATGGTGTTCAAGTGTGTTCAGGGACCCATATTCTTTTGACAAAAAAATAGTAGTTTCCTCAGATAAAAATATTGTAATGTAACAATGATCGCGCATTCTTCCATAACAAACAGTGCAATAAAACATCGGCACCAGAATGTCGGCTGTATAATGTTTTATGACCTATCATCCGGTGCAAAGCAACTTCAACAACACAGCTCATTTACTGAACACGTTTTCGGCTCACCTAAAACCGAAACGGATCGTTGCCCATCATAGAACTTCAGTTTTTGTTCAGTCGTGTTTTACGTATCAATCAATTACCATCAACAAACTAGCAGGCTAAGAAAAATTTCGCTTTGCCAAAAATTTCCCAAAAGGGCATCATTGACTTTTGTTATCAAAATCATCAAAACATTGAAACAAACAGCAAAATGTCGAGTACATCGAATATTACATTATGTCGGTTTCCCAACAATTTGGTAAGTAGCATCAATTATATTCTGTAAGAAAAGTTGAATGAGCATGTTCTTCAAAGAACTAGTATTTCTATGGGTGAGATTGAGAGTAGAATATGTTTTTTTTCGGATTTATATTTTTAAAAAGTCGAGTATGTTTTTCAGTGATTTTGTTTTAAGAAAAAGAGAGCAAGTTTCTTTCGACTTAAAAATAGTTAAAGTAGAGTAAGTATTTTGACTGCTTGTAGCTATGATAGAGGCGAGTATGTTTCACAAACCTTAATTTGCGTTAAACAAGAGTGTGTATTTTGTTAGTTTGGAATACCAATAAACAGGAGTATTTTTTTCCGACTTTGGTTATTGGAAAAGGCGAGCATGTTTGTTCGAATGGGTGAATATTATTAATTTATTTGAATTTCAAGTATTAGGCAGACATAATCAATAGAACTAATCGTTTGTACGTTTGGCGGCTTCCAATGAAACATACACTACTCTCAATCTCACCCTTAGATATATATAAATAGAATAATTCTCTTAACTACAAATAACGAAATTCCAATCGAATTTTCATCTCGTCATTATTTGAAGGGTCGCCATGACAAATTCTGTTGGAATTGTCATAAAACATGCACAACCATATCATGTCCGAAGTGTTTTCGATCATTTCACGAAAAGTGCTTGAAATTGACCGATGCTTTTCGTTGGAATGACAAGGACAAGTCCCTGGTGAGCTGCACAGTTTGCACGGTCAAAGAAACATCGAAAGATGCCTGTGCCGGCATGTAAGTGTGAATAAAAATTCGGAACAATTGTATTGGACAAAAAATGACACTTTTTCACTTCCAGGCAAGGTCATCTGAAAATGCTGAAGTACACGATGGTCGCCATTCTAAACAATTCAGACGTAAGTTAGGATCAATCACTGGTTTTCTCAAAGAGACACTTTTATATAGAAATATATGGAATAGAAAGTATCTTTTGGCATTCACTAAACAAAATAGACTCATTTTAATCCAAAGTATTTAACTGGAACTTGATAATTGCTCATTTGATTGCAGTTCCGCGTGTTCAGGGACTTGTCAGCATTGAAGAAGGAGGCAAAGTACTGCGATGACGTCGTCAATCCAATCGATTTGGACGAAATTGACCGAAAGATTTGTCGTGAGCTCTACGATAGCTTCGATGCATTCCTCGTCGATATTGATTGCATTTACCACAATTGTTTCGTTTACTATGGCGGTGAGTATCAATAAGCCGATTCGAGAAAATTTTACAGAATGAAGAAGTGGACAATAGGGCAAATCAGGAATGGAAATTCTTATTTTATATTCCTTCAATTATTGCAGATCGTCACGAGTTCACCAAAATCGCCAGAAGATTGTTCGGAATATGTAGACTTGAAACTGAAGCCATTTCAAGTTGCACCGAATGTTACGAGAACAAACACTTGTATCCAACGGAATGGCATACACTGACATGCAGCAAGCCACATTTGGTTCTATGGGCGAAAGTAAGTCGATCGTTAAATTTTTGGCCAGCTAAGAAAGGATTCACACACTGGCCAGCAAAGTTAATAAGCATCGATGACAATTCATTACCCAATCTCAAAGTCATTTTTTTCAATTCATCCGAATTTGTTGATATTTCGGCACACGATTGTTGGATCTACTCCGCCGAACATGTAAATCGGTTGAACCAGCGATTTTACAATCAAAATTACCGTAACGCCACTGACAACAAGGTAAGCCAAGATAGAATTAAAAAACAATATTTTCAAACCGTTGTGACATAAAGAAGATTTAAACTGAGTGTTCTGTCAAATTTGCGCACCAATACTAATTTCATTTCCATCCATGATTTTCTTCGTTTATATGTATAGAAACTTCTATTAAACGTTCAACATCTATGCTGACTGACATTTGTGTACGCTAATCAAGCGACAAACAAACACGCATAAACACACACCAACAGCATGACGATTGAACATTATTTCTGTTCTTACTCGTTTGCAGGCGATTGCTACATTCATATAGCAGCGTGTGAATGAAATGCAAACAGTCAACGTGCCGTTCTCTCCACTTATCGTAGCGGCACAAACATCTACTGTATTAAGACTCATAATAAAGCAAGCGTTTGACTGTATGCGAGAACAAAGCTGAAGGGGCGATAAAGGCTCTAACGCACGACAAAGTAACTTTGACAAATTATTTATATATATAATGGTGCGTTTAAAGTGACAGAACAGAAATCGGCATCTCAGTTTAAATGTAGTTTAAAACGAAATGTTGTCTTTTTTCCTAGGACGTCGAATTGTATGGAAAAAATATCGAGAAGAAATTTGGACGTTTCCGGAGCGATTTGGGGCGCATTAAATTTGTTCAGGAACACCTGAATGATCACATGGCTGCAATGTTTCCGAACTGCGACGGTTCAGCGAAGGTAATGGCGCCCAGTCAAACTCCACCCATTGATGATGATAACGTTGATGATCGTCCAGCAAAACGGCCACGTCTGTCAACTGATACCGCTGAAAATCCAAATGATGGTTCGACAAAGGCTGTCGCAATAATTAAGCACATGCAACTTATCGAGCGTGAAATAACAGAACTTGAAAATGCCAACCACTTAAAGGCCCAGCAAATGTTGGATGAATTGAATCGTTCAAAAGGAGCACTTGCTGTTGCCCATGAAGTTAATCGGAAATTGTCTTCGGAGCGGGACGAAGCAAAGCAAGCGGTGGTTAAAGCCAATGAAGTAGCAGCAAAAAGTGCAGAATTGATCAAGACAATGAAGTAGAAAAATGAGAAATTGGAGGAAAACATTGAGGTTTATAGACAAAAGATGGATAGGGCAATAGCAGATAAGGAAACAGCCGAAGAAAATTTAAAAAAGGTAACGCAGACACACAACGATGAAAAGGAGGCTTTAAGGGCACAGCTCATTAACGATGGCTGGAATAAATGATCGAAACTGCAAACAAAGTTGCAAAAGGAGCACAGCAAAGAATTGGATCAACTTCGCGAACAATACGAAAAACAGTTGGAATGCGAAAAGAATCGTGTTTCAATCGAAATTCAGGAGTGGAAGGAGGAACAACAACGCAAACTGGCTGACATGTATAGCTGTGCTCACGATTTTTTTTTATCAAGATATCGTAATAAACTAAAAATATCGTTCGATATCGTTATTATGATGGAATCTTAATAACGCTATCAACTTTTTATCAGGATATTAACTATATTCAAATAATAACGTTATCGGATGAATCTTAATAATATCG
>NW_022595303.1:166271-184059 GCF_009176505.1 Sitodiplosis mosellana
CTTTTCTGAGTGAGAAGACAGAAGAATAAGATAGCGAATCGCCAATTAGCAACTAATTCTTCATACCACTCTTAAATTTTAAGGCTTAAACCACTGAGATTTAATATTTTCTGACAAAAAACGATAAAACCCTAATCCGTTTTCTCATTGCAGACAATCACGAGCAGATGGAAACAGCCAAATCACTGGTGGATTATCTCGAAGGAGAGATTGAAATGTTGAAAAAGTGCGCTGAATGCTATTCAAATGCAGAGAAGCATCCCAATACATGGTTTACGATGACATGCAATGAACCGCATCTCATTGTTTGGGCGAAGAAAGTGGGCTTCACCTATTGGCCAGCAAAAATGATTTCTATCGACGGTCAACTGATTAACGTGCGTTTTTTCGGTGATCACGACTATGCCGAAGTGCCGGCAACTAATTGCTTTTTGTACTCGGACACCAACCCAAACAGGTCACGCAACACAACGGTAGCGTACAAGTCGGCATTGAAGGTAAGACGATTTTCTAGGAAATTTCCATAGCTTAATCGGTTTATTGAGGGTTTTGTTTTGCTAAAAAAAAAATCATTCTTTGGTGTTTTTTTTTTGTTTCAAAAAATAGCAACCAGGATTTTGTGTCATAAAAAAAGTCCGAAAAAAACGAACGTCCATAAAATGAAAACGATATTTGGGAGCTTAGCATAGCTTGTCTAATGTAGCATTTCTCATAGATTATCAACACATTTTGTTATCTATTTCCAGGAGGCCGAGGAGTACATAAAAAATGTTCGTCAAAAGTTCGGTGCGTATAATTTGTTCGAGACGAAAACGGCCTTTAATCCGTCGTCATTGGGGAAGTACATCGTGCAAGTGATTCCAAAGTTGGCTGGATCGCAGATGGTTAAATCGATAAAGGCCAAATGTAAAATACCCGATCAAGGTGGCCGTAAGCCAAATTCAGCTCCAAGCCCAAAGCCAAATTCAACGCCAAAACCGAAGCCACGCATCGAAGAGTCTGAACCGATACAACGGACAGTTACAATGACACCGATCAGTCCACGAAAGAATGTGGTTATTGCTTTGGCTCGAATTGATCAAAATGACGACGACAAAATGTTAAATCCAAAGAGAAACAGCTCATCGTGCAATGACAAGGATTTACCGCGTGAGAAAAAAATCAAATTGTCTCATGAAGATACGACTGAGAATGGTATTCCATCAGAAATTCAAAACAGTGCTCCAGTAGTTGTCATCCCGAACGAGTCGTTCAATAACGCCATGAACAACAATGATGCAAAGGACACGAACAAAAATGAGACAAATGACACGAACAAAAGTGATTGCAATGAAAATGCCGTAGTATCATCGGCTGATGGTAAAGAAACGAACGATCATGATGAGCCAGTGAAAAAAATGCTCAACTCAACGGAAATGGAGTGTAGCGTCGAAGATTCAACGCTCTTGAATCAAAGCACTATTTCGGATTTGAGTTTTATTGGCGGTTATTCGGTTGAAGAGCCCACCTCAACGGCTTGTTGTGATGGCGATGACTGGGATCCATCGGTGAGCAAAGAAATTGCCGAAGCAGCGAGGCTCACAGTGATTTCACTCATGGAAAACAAATTAAAGTCAAAATTCGAGAATGTGAAGAATAAATTGTATGCCGTGACATTGGAACGAGATCAGGCCGAACGATTGAAGCTCAAGGCCAAAGACGAACATGTCAAGCAAATGGCCGATCTCAATGAAAAGTACGTTCAGTTGGTGGCCAAGGCAAAGAAAGACGCTGAAAATGAACTGAAGGCCGAACTGGAGAAGCGCATCAAGGCTGAAAATGATTTGAAAGATGCCAATCGTATGATGAACGAAAAATTAGCCGATGCCGAAATAAATCTTGCAAACGCCAAAATTGTACACGAAGCAGAAAAAGATGAACAAAACCGAAAGATGGCCCAGCTTCAACAACAAAAAAATGAAATGGAGGCAGAGAAACAAGAAGCGATCAGTAACATGGCACTGATGACTAAGGAACATGGTGAAAAGATTGCCGAACTGGAGGGTAAATTACAAGAAAAGTCGGATAAAGAATCACAATTAGAAGCCAGATATCGCGATATTGTGGCCGGCATCAGACAGAAAGCGGAAGTTGAACGCAGAGAACGACAGTCGTGCGCCTGTTGCGGCAAAGCATTGGAAATGAAACGAATCTGCAGCACTCAATGCGAACAAATGTGGTGAGTTTAGAATGGAATTGAAATTTTTCTTTGGGAAATTTATTTAAAGGTACTATTTCCTAAGCGGCTGATCATGGCCTATTCCAATCGGCGCGAATTTTTCCCAACAGAAATCGCCTAACAGAATCGACGCCGATTGCAATCGGACGCCTAGGATACCTAGGCTAGGAAATAGCACCTTTAGTTCTGTAGCCATCTCGAATCTAAGTTTTGTAGCCATTTTATTGCCTTTATCTTGCCTAATGATACGCAGTTTGAAAAGTGTTTTATTTATTCGACGTTTTTGTTAATGTCTTGTGATGTCTTTTTTCTATTTCACAGGGGAGTTTGGAAAAGCCCGGATTCATCGGATAAAACATTGGAATGAAAGAAACCGCTTCAACGCTAGATTTATCATGAATTATTTTGTAGAGAACGTTTCTATGGAAAACGTTCGATCGAAAATTGTTTTATAATGAATAAAAAATGAATTTTAATGAAAATGAAATGCTACGTGGTCTTTTCTTCTTTCTTCTATTAGTTGCCTAACAGGTCATTCTTACCATGTATAAAAATTAATTTGCGATGCAGGATAGTGTTCAATTCAAGTATCGAGATTCAGATGTTGAATTCTTGGTTCATTCGAACAAGGTTGAAACTGATTGGCCACACGACCACCTAAATCTAAATGGAACTTTCAATGTGAAGAAAGAATTAAAGAGCCATTCGAATCCGTTTTAATGATTTTCATTACAAATTTTCTTTTATTGAAATAAATCAAGGCATATACATTTTATTCGATTTTTTCTATGCAACTGATTGTTTAGCGATAAGCGGAAATAGATTTCGATATCGTTTTAATCCGATCACTGAGCCCATTTCGGAATTTCTACAATTAAGTTTGGTTTCAAGTTTACATGGTGTTGCAATTGACGTTAGGAAGTTGTGTTGCAATTGATGCGTTGGAATTGACGTTTGGAAATAATATTCCGATTGATGTGTTGCAATTGTTGTTTGGAATTTGATCTGGTTGTTGTACAGGCAATGAGTCAACAATTGGAGCAAATCCCATACAAACCAATGGTGATATTGGACGTCCTGCTGCATCATTTGTTAGTAAATCGCTATGAAATTGAATGACGATATTTGGTTCAAGTTCCACATTCGTTTTCACCAGCGGCAGTGTATAGCAGTAATCGTTTGGCGAATCAACATTCACTTGGATTGTGTACATATTTCCAGGGCGTATCAGAATATGTTTCGACAGAGTCACAACTGTCTCACGTTCGCATTGCCAGTGGGCTGTTTGTTTCAATAGAACTTGTGTATTATTATTGCCGTCAGAAGTGGTTATTAATATTTCAGCAGCAAGAGGGTCCGTCAGATCACTTCTCCATTCTTCACCTCGATAAATACGCAGCCAAGTTAAAACTAACTGAACCAGTGCAATTGTTTCACTTGATGATAATATGTTTGAAAAAGATTGTAAATTATTCCAAGTAGTCAAAACTTCCGTAACCAGATCACATTCGATGATCTCGTAATTGTTCCCATGTAGCTGGCGAGCCTTGGTAGTGAATATTATGGGTTGGAAATCTTTCGATCCGATCAGCTGAACGCATTCTTTGAACTCAGCATTCAAAAATACATTGCCATACGTTGGCGTAAGGTCGGCAAAATCTTGGATTGTCATTGACCGAAAACGAATCTCGTAGAACAGATCGCCGAGATGCTTTTCAACGGTTTTCTTTGTCAATGTTTCCTTGCCACTTTTTGACTTCACCCAAGTCATGCATGCTTTGAACACATCTCCTTCTGAGGAGGACAATTTGTCGAGATTCAAAATCTGGCGTAGAACCGACTTCGGGCTATCCAAAAAGCTGCTCGATTCAAATACAGCCTCGGTGTTCTCGATGATTTTCTCTTCGCAAAGTTGTTTGAGGTCGTTTTGCTTGTAGTGAATTGCGCGCCCATAGATGAAACATGCATTCTCGACAGTGAGCTTGTCTTTCAACAATTGGACGCACACGTCCATGCACGCAGCAACTTTGTACTTTTTACCTAGTTTAATGATACTGGGCACATTCTCCATGGTCAGTTCAACATCGCTGAAGTAGAAGAATTTCAAGAACTCTTTGAAATCAGCAGGTGTAGTGTCCACGATTTTGATATCAGCCTTTTTCTTAGTTGCACCGTAAAACATTGCATGGAACACATCACTTCTGGCCGCCAACAAACTTTTGTGTGCTGGAAGACTTTCTTCTTTGTCGTCATCGAGCTTGAAAATGAAATTCACGTCAGATGTTGTGGCATCCAAGTACAGTCCTCGCAAATCAGCTGACAGTGCCTGGTTTTTATAGCCAGTTCGCGGCGCTTGAACATCTGACATTTTGGATTGTCGTCAATGAATCAGTTGAAGTTGATGTTCTGGGGGCTGTGAATCGCCTATGAATTGTCTAGTGACATAGAATGGAAAAGAAAATTGTCCATAAAAAACGTGTATGAAGTGGGAAAATTCAAAGCTTCAGACAATCAAGTCGATGGAAATGTTGATTCCGTACCTTTCAATAGATCGCAAAGACAAATCACTTCCGAGTTGAGGTTATGGTCGACTTGAACGCGCAAACTGAAGAAAATATTGCAATTAGGTGGTTTAAATTGCTTTCAAAGTACTTAATGAAAATAAATATGAGCAGTTTTGCCATAAAATCAAACACATGCAATGTATGTTCGAAATAATGTCCATTTTCAACAGAACATTGAGACAATCATTGAAAACCAAGTTGTGTTGACTTGCTTGGCGTTGCCTTGTTTCACTTACCTTCAATCAACTTATGCCAATGACAAAATATATCGATTATTTGAGCTGGTTTCTAGCAAACACAATGAAAATCATCGAATTGACCGGTTTTTTGGCAAATAAATTGGACCTATTTTCGTTTCTGATTTATGTTTATTGATTGGAAAACAAATCACAAAGGTGCGCTGCACAACGAGTACACAGAATGTTGACAATGTTTGACACTTGTTTTTGTTGTAAATGTATGGTGGTGTTTATCGCGCTCGATTCGCTATTCCGATTGAAAGATGCAGAGTGGATGCGTTCACATCTCAGCGGTCAAATTTGAAAAATTTAAATTTAGAATTTGATTAAAATGAAGTAGAATTTTTAGTTTCAGCTATTTTATAATTGGACATTTCAAATTAGAATGGAATTATTTGGGGTATAATGTATGTATTATTTTCAAATATTGGGCAGTATTAAATAGAACGAGTGTACAATGTACATTATGATTCAAGCACTGAGAAAATTACAGTTAGTTTTAAGTTTACAGAGTATCGCAGTTATTTTTTAGAATTCGATCATGTTTCATCGACTCACTCAACGATTCGAGCAAATCTAAGATCAATTATCGGTGACAATGGAAGTGTTGTTGCATCATTTGTTTTCGGATCGTTGTGAAATTGAATGATGATATCGGGTTCAATTTCGACTTCAGTTTTCAGAACCGACATTTTATAGTGGTGTCCAATGAATGAGTGCTTCAATTGGATTTTGTACTTATTTCCAGGCCGGGCCCAAATTGGTTTTGACAGAATCACAACTGTACCACCTTCACATCGCAAGTGTGCTGTTTGTTTCGCTACAATTTTTGTATCGCCTTTGTCGTCTGGAATCTGAGTGATTGTTATTTCGGTTGGGAGATGGTTCATCAGGTCATCTCTCCATTTATCTTCGCGACGAATACGCAGGCTAGCGAAAACCAATTCCACGAGCATAATTGGTGTATTTGTTGAGAATGTTGAGTATGGTACTGAAAAGTGAATTAAAGGAAAATATTTTGTTGTATATGTCAAAACCCGATTGCATCCAATGATCTTGTAATTGTTCACATGTGGCTGGCGAATTTCAGCAGTAAATATTTTAGGTCGAAAATCTTTCGATCCGATCATCTGAACGCATTCTTTGTGTTCTTTAGAAGAAAATACATGACCAAACGTTGGAATGAGGTCGGCAAAATCTTGGATTGTCATCGAACGAAAACGAATTTTGTAGAATAGATCGCCGAGATGCTGCTGAATCTCTCTCTTCGTGACCGTTTCACCTCCACTTGCTGATTTCACCCAAGCCATGCATGCTTTGAACACATCCGCTTCTGAGCAGGACAAATTGTCGAGATCCAAAATCTGGCGTAGAACCGACTTTGGGCTATCCAAAAAGCTTTTCGATGTAAATACAGCCGCGGTGTTCTCGGTTATTTTCTCTTCGCAAAGTCGTTTGAGTTCCTTTTGCTTGTAGAGAATCGCAAGTCCATAGATGAAACATGCATTCTCGATGGTGAGATTCTTTGTCAACAATTCGACGCACACGTCCATACAGGCAGCAACGTTGTACTTATTTCCCAGATTCATGACACTGGCCACATTTTCCATGGTTACATGAACTTTGCTGAGGTAGAAGAATTTCATGAACTCTTTGAATGCGGCTGGTGAAGCGTCCACAATATTGACATCAGCCTTTTCTTTAACTTCACCGTAAAACATTGCATGGAACACATCACTTCTTGCCGCCAACAGGATTTTTTGAGCTGGAACACTCTCTTCCTCATCGTCAGCGAGCTTGAAGATGAATTTCACGTCAGACGTTGTGGCATCCATGTATAATTTTTCCAAATAGCCTGCCAGTGCCTTGTTTTCATAGTCAATTCCTGGTGTTTGATGATCTGACATTTTAGATTGTCGTCGGTGAATCGGTTGCAGTTGGTGTTCTGAGGGTTGTGAATCGCCTTCGAATCAGCTAGTAAATAGATTGAATAAAGAAAAGAATGTTAGTTAGTCCAATAGAAGCACGAAGTAAAAAAATTCTAAATTTTGAACAATTTCTTTGATAGAAATTGATTCCATACCTTTCAATGGATCGCAAAGACAAATCACTTCCGAGTTGAGGTTATGGTCGGCTTGAACGCTGAATCGATCTGGTGAATATATTGAAATTGAGTGGTTTAAATTGCTTTCATAGACAGTTTTACCATTGAATCACAGAATATTATCGAATTGATTATCTTTTTCAACAGAACATTCAGACAACCATTCGAAATTAAGTTGCTGTGTTAGCTTGTGTTGGCTTTGCCTTGTCTCACTTACTTTCAATTAGCTTATGTTAATGAAGAAATATCCAATATTCGAGTTTGTTTCCGAAAAACAGAACAAAATTTCGTCAGATTTATCGTCTTTAGGGCACAAAATTCGATTAGAGTCAGTTTACATTTATTGAAATCACAAATTGTTCACAACAACGCACAATCCAGCACAATGAATACACAAAAATGTTGATGACGTTTGACACTTGTTTTTGTTGTAAATGTATGGAGCTATTTATCGCGCTCAATTCACTATTCCGATTGAAAGGTAGGTGAACGTAGAATGAAGAGTACGTTCAAAACTTGGCGGTCAAACTTGAAAAAATGTGCTGCAGAGAAAATGAGAATGTTATTAAATTGAAGCAGAATTTCAAGTCACAGCTATTTTGTCATTGGACGTTGTACATTTTCAAATTAGAATTAAAATGATAAAAACAATCCTCAGTTTTATGCCATGTTTTAGACCATCCAAGGATATTTTCAAAGGCAAATAAAGAAAAATTTGGGATAGATATTTTTGATTAGTTTTTTTTTTTCTAATAAGAATTCTTTTTCTATCGTTTTTCTATTCTTCATTCATTTTTCCAACGCAATGAAAACAAATTCCAGCCATGAATAATATCAAAATGTAATAAGATGTTGTTGAACTTTTGAATCTGCCACCAGCAACTAGAAACATACACTAATATGATGATTTTCTGAAGTTTATTCTTAAAATTGTGTCTTTTTCAATTTATTTTTGAGATTTTCATCATTATTAGAACTAAATTTTCTTTACATTTTACAGGGAAGTTCAAAACGACCTGAATTCACAGAAATTAGAATGAAGCGTTTGTCTAGTTTTATTGCAAAGTGAATATTTTTTCTACAACATACGTATTTTATTCGGTTTAGTTCGGTGAATGTACATTTCTCATTTTGATTTAATGAATAATTTCGAATATCCTAAAATTAGGCTATGTTTTACATTGTAAAGTAACTAAATTAAGGTATTCCATCTCGTTTTAAGGCATCATTCATTGGAGCAAACCGAAGAGCAATTATTGGCGATAATGGGAGTTTTGTGTTGCTCATCTTCGCATCGGCGCGAAATTGAAAGACGATATTTGGTTCAAGTTGCACTTCTGTTTTTAGCACGGGTGCTTTATAAAAGTGTTCAGTGGTTGCAATTTTCAATTGGATTTTGTAGTCATTTCCAGGTTGAGTAAAAATTGGCTTTGACAAAGTCACGATTGTGCCATGTGTCCCATCTTCGCAACGCAACTGTGCCGTTTGTTTCGATAGACATGTTGTTGCACCTTTGTCGACTGAAATCTGCAAGACTGTAATTTCGGCAGGAAGATGATTGATCTGGTCATCTCTCCACTGTCCATCTCGGAATACACACAAGCGTGTGATGACCAACTCCGTGATAATCACTGCTTCGTTTGTTGAGAATGTTGTTGTTTCAACCGAACGGAAAAAATACGGTTTTGTTGTATATTCCAGCACCCGATTGCATTCAATGGTCATGTCTCTGTTTACATATTTCTGGCGAGTCTTCGTCGTGAACATTTCGGTTTCGTTAACCGAAAATACGTGGCCATACGTTGGAATGAGATCCGAAAATTCTTGGAATGTCATCGACCGAAAACGAATTTCGTAGAATAGATCACCTAGATGCTGTTGAACGTCTTCCTTCGTTATTGTTTTCTCGCCACTTGCTGACTTCACCCAAGCCATGCACGCTTTAAACACATCCGCTTCTGAGCAGGACAAATTGTCGAGTTCCAAAATCTGGCATAGAACCGACTTTGGGCTATCCAAAAAGCTTTTCGATGCAAATACAGCCTCAGTGTTCTCGGTTATTTTCTCCTCGCAAGGTCGTTTGAGTTCCCTTTTCTTGTAGAGAATCGCAAGTGCATAGATGAAACATGCATTCTCGACGGTGAGATTCTTCGTCAACAATTCGACGCACGCATCCAAACAGGCAGCAACGTTGTACTTTTCACCCAGATCCATGACACTGGCCACATTTTCCATAGTCACATGAACTTTGTCGAGGTAGAAGAATTTCATGAACTCTTTGAATGCGGCTGATGAAGTGTCCACGATCTTAACATCAGCCTTTTCCTTAACTTCCCCGTAAAACATTGCATGGAACACATCACTTCTGATTGCCAACAGGTTTTTATGAGCTGGAACACTTTCTTCCTGATCATCAACGAGCTTGAAAATGAAGTTCACGTCAGATGTTGTGGCATTCATGTACAATCTTCCCAAACCGGTTAACAGTGCCTGGTTTTCAAAGCCCATTGACGATGCTTGAACATCTGACATTTTGGATTGTCGTCGATAAATCAGTTGAAGTTGATGTTTTGTTTCTGATGAATCGCCTATGAATTGTCTAGTGACATAGAATGGAAAAGAAAATTGTCCATAAAAAACGTGTATGAAGTGGGAAAATTCAAAGCTTCAGACAATCAAGTCGATGAAAATGTTAATTCCTTACCTTTCAATGAATCGCAAAGACAAATCACTTCCGAGTTGAGGTTATGGTCGACTTGAACGCGCAAACTGAAGAAAATATCGAAATTGGGTGGCTTAAATTGCTTTCAACGTACTTAATGACAATAAATATAAGCAGTTTTGCCATAAAATCAAACACATGCAATGTATGTTCGAAATGATGTCCATTTTCAACAGAACATTGAGACAATCATTGAAAACCAAGTTGTGTTGACTTGCTTAGCTTTGCCTTGTTTCACTTACCTTCAATCAACTTATGCCAATGACAGAATATATCGATTATTCGAGCTGGTTTCTAGCAAACACAATGAAAATCATCGAATTGACCGGTTTTTTGGCAAATAAATTGGACCTATGTTCGTTTCTGATTTATGTTTATATTGGAAAACAAATCACAAAGGTGCATAACGAGTACACAGAATGTTGACAATGTTTGACACTTGTTTTTGTTGTAAATGTATGGTGGTGTTTATCGCGCTCGATTCACTATTCCGATTGAAAGATGCAGAGTGGATGCGTTCACATCTCAGCGGTCAAATTTGAAAAATTTAAATTTAGAATTTTATTAAAATGAAGTAGAATTTTGATTTTCAGCTATTTTATAGTTGGACATTTTCAAATTTGAATGAAATTATCTGGAAAAAATATACTTGTATATTATTTTCAAATGTCGGACAGTGTACATTTTGATTTGGTTTCGAGCACTGAGATAATTCCAGTAATATCTAAAATTACACTTGCTTTTTAGTTTGCATGGTGTCGCAATTAAAAAATGTGAGATTCGATGATGTTTCATAGACTCACTCAACGATTCGAGCAAATCTAAGAGCAATTATCGGTGATATTGGAAGTTTTGTATCTTTTGTTATCGCATCGAGGTGAAATTGAATGATTATATTGGGTTCTAGTTTCACTTCAGATTTGAGAAATGGTTTGTTATAGCAGTGTCCATTCAATACATGGTCCTTGAATGATTGCTTCAACTGGATTTCGTACTTATTTCCAGGCCGGGCCCAAATTGGTTTTGACAGAGTCACAACTGTACCACTTTTCTCACATCGCAAGTGTGCTGTTTGTTTCACTAGAACTTTTGTATCGCCTTTGTCGTCTGGAATCTGGGTGATTGTTATTTCAGTAGGGAGATGGTCCATAAGGTCGTCTCTCCATTTGTTGTCACGAAAAATACGCAGACCAGTGAATTCCAATTCCACAAGCATAATTGGTTCACTTGTTGAAAATGTAGCGATTTCAATCGAATCGAAATAATAAGGTTTTGTTGAATATTCCAAAACCCGATTGCATTCAATGATCTGGTAATTTTTCACATGTTGCTGACGAATTTCAGCAGTGAACATTTTGGGTTGAAAATCTTTCGATGCGATCAACTGAATGCATTCTTTGTGTTCACCGTTCGAAAATACACGGCCAAAAGTTGACGTAAGGTCGGCAAATTCTTGTATTGTCATCGACCGAAAACGAATTTCGTAGAATAGATCACCGATATGCTTTTCAACTCTTTTCTTCGTCACCGTTTCTGCGCCACTTGCTGACTTCACCCAAGCCATGCATGCTTTGAACACATCGGCTTCTGAACAGGAAAAATTGTCGAGATCCAAAATATAGCGTAAAACCCACTTGGGGCTATCCAAAAAGCTTCTCGATGCAAATACAGCTTCGGTGTTTTCGATGATTTTCTCTTCGCAAAGCTCGTCGAGGTCCTCTTGTTCGTACAAAATTGCAAGTCGATAGATGAAACATGCATTTTCGGAGGTGAGATTATCTATCAACAATACGGCGCACGCATCCAAACAGTCGTCAACGTTGTACTTTTTGCCCAGGTTCATGACAATAGACACATTTTCCATGGTAAGGTGAACTTTTCGGAGGTAGAAGAACTTCAGAAACTCTCTGAATGCGGCTGGTGCAGCGTCCACGGTCCTAACATCAGCCTTTTCTTTAACTTCACCGTAAAACATTGCATGGAACACATCACTTCTTGCCGCCAACAAGCCTTTATGTGCTGAAACACTCACTTCCTGGTCGTCAGCGAGCTTGAAGATAAATTTCACGTCAGATGTTGTGGCATCCATGTACAATGCTTCCAAATAAACTGGCAGTGCTTTGTTTTCATAGTCCATTCCTGGTGTTCGACGATTTGACATTTTGGATTGACGTCGACGAATCGGTTGCAGTTGGTGTTCTGTGGGTTGTGAGTCGCTTTCGAATCAGCTAGTAAATTGATTAAATAAATAAAACGTTAGTCTAACAGTAGCACGATGTAAATAGTTCAAATTTCAGATAATCTCATTGATCAAAACTGATTCCATACCTTTCGATGGTTCAAAGAGACAAATCACTTCCGAGTTGAGGTTATGGTCGGCTTGGACACTCAATCGATCTAGTGAATATATTGGAATTGATTGGTTTAAATTGCTTTCAATGTACTTAATGACAATAAATATGAGCAGTTTTGCCATTCAATGGCAGCCAATGAGAAATCATTCGAAATAATTTTCTTTTTCAACATAACAATTCAGACAATCATTTGGAATCAAGTTTTTGTGTTTGCTTGGCTTTGCATTGTCTCACTTACCTTCAATTGGCTTGTGTCAATGACAAAATATATCGATTATTTGAGCTGATTTCTGGAAAACACAATGAAAATCGTCGAAATAATCGTTGTTTTGGCAAATAAATTTGACCACACACTATTTTCGTTTCTGATTTATGTTTATTGATTAGAAAACAATCACAAAGCTACACAACGAGTACACGGAATTTTGACGATGTTCAACACTTGTTCGTTCTTGTGAATGTATGTTGCTGTTCATCGCGCTCAAGTCGCTATTCCGATTGGAAAGTGTAGAATGAGGAGTGCGTTCAAAGCTCAGCGGTTAAATTTTAAAAATACGAAACAAGAATTTTATTTAAATGAAGTAGAATTTTTGAGTTACAGCTAATTTTTCATTGAACATTTTCAAAATGGAATGAAATTATCTGAAAAAAATATATATTTACGCATAAATTTATTTTCAAATGTCGGACTGTATTAAATGGAACGAGTGTACATTTTGATTTCATTTTGTGTCGAGCACTGAGACAATTTCGGCAATATCTGAAATTCCGTTTGGTTTTAAGTGTACATGATGTCGCAATTATACTTTGGAGTTCCATTGAGTTTCATAGACTCACTCAACATTTTGAGCAAATCGAAGAGAAATTATTGGTGACGTTGGAATTGTTATTCCACCTTTTGTTTTCGGGTCGTTGTGAAATTGAATGACGATATTGGGTTCAAGTTCAACTTCAGTTTTCAGAACTGGAATTTTATAGCAGTGTTCATTTAATGAGTGCTTCAATTGGATTTGATACTTATTTCCTGGTCGTGTCAAAACTGGTTTCCACAGAGTCACAACTGTACCATTCACACGTAAGTATGCTGTTTGTTCCACTAGAACTTTGGTGTCGCCTTTGTCATCCGGAATCTTGGCGATTGTTATTTCAGTGGGAAGGTAGTCCATCAGATCATCTCTCCATTTATCTTCGCGACGAATACGCAGGCTAGCGAAAACCACTTCCACGAGCATAATTGGTGTATTTGTTGAGAATGTTGTGTATGTTACTGAAACGTGATTTAAAGAACAATATTTTGTTGTATATTCCAAAACACGATTGCATCCAATGATCTTGTAATTGTTCCCATGTGGCTGGCGAGTTTTTGTCGTGAAGTTTTTAGGTCGAAAATCTTTCGATCCAATCAACTGAACGCATTCTTTGTGCTCACGCGAATAAAACACATGACCAAACGATGGAATAAGGTCGGCAAATTCTTTGATTGTCATTGACCGAAAACGAATCTCGTAGAACAGATCGCCGAGATGCAGTCGAATCTCTCTCTTCGTCACCATTTCACCTCCACTTGCTGACTTCACCCAAGCCATGCATGCTTTGAACACATCCGCTTCTGAGCAGGACAATTTGTCGAGATTCAAAGCATGGCGTAGAACCGACTTCGGGCTATCCAAAAAGCTTCTCGATGCAAATATAGCTTCGGTGTTCTCGACGATTTTCTCTTCGCAAAGTCGTTTGAGTTCTTCTTGTTCGTAGAGAATTGCAAGACCATAGATGAAACATGCCTTCTCGACGGTGAGATTCTTTGTCAACAATTCGCCGCACGCGTCCATACAGGCAGCAACGTTGTACTTTTCACCCGGATTCATGACACCGGACACATTTTCCATGGTTACATGAACTTTGCTGAGGTAAAAGAATTTCAAGAACTCTTTGAATGCGGCTGGTGTAGCGTCGACGATGTTAACATCAGCCTTTTCCTTAACTTCCCCGTAGAACATTGCATGGAACACATCACTTCTGGTTGCCAACAGGGTTTTGTGCGCTGGAATATTTTCTTCTTGTTCATATGGGGGCTTGAAGATAAAATTGACGTCAGATGCTGTGGCATCCATGTACAATTTTCCCAAATCAGTTAAAAGTGCCTGGTTTTCATAGGCAATTTCTGGTGCTTGAACATTTGACATGTTGGATTGTCGTCGATGAATCGGTTGCAATGTTTCAGGGGTGGCGATTCGCCTCCAAATCAGCTAATGAATGGAAAAACTTGAGTTCAGCAGAAGCACGAATTAGAAAATATTCCGAATTTTGGACAATCAAATCGATGAAAATGTTGATTCCGTACCTTTCAGTGGATCGCGAAGACAAATCACTTTCGAATTGAGGTTATGGCGGACTTGGACGCACAATCTGGAGAGGATATATGAACCGTTTAAATTGCTTCCAATGTACTTAATAACAACAGATATAAAAGGTTTGCTATTGAATCACACACATGTATTCCAATGAGAAAGTACCCGAGATAATTTCCATTTTCAAAAGAACATTCAGACAATCATTGGAAACCTAGTTGTGTCGACTTGCTTGGCTTTGCCTTGTTTCACTTACCTTCAATCTTAACTTATGCCAATGACAAGATATTCCGATTATTCCATCTGGTTTCTAGCAAATCGTCGAATCAATCGGTTTTTTTGGCAAATAAATTGGAACTACTTTTGTTTATGATTTATGTTATTGATTGGAAAAGAACCATAAAAGTGCACAATGAGTACACGGAATGTTGACGATGTGTGACACTTGTTCGTTCTTGTGAATGTAATGTTGCTGTTTTTCGCGCTCAAGTTGCTATTCCGATTGAAAGGTTCCGAATGGAAGAACGTTCAAAGCTCGGCGGTCAAATTTGAAAAATAATACGAAACAAGAATTTTATTTAAATGAAGTAAAATTTTGAGTTACAGCTAATTTTTCACTGAAAATTTTCAAAATAGAAAGAAATTATTCGAAAAAAACATATTTACGCATATATTATTTTCAAATGTCGGACTGTATTAAATGGGACGAGTGTACATTTTGATTTTGTTTTGTTTCGAGCACTGAGACGATTTCGGCGATACCTCAATTTACGCTTGGTTTTAAGTTTACAGAGTGTCGCAATTATCTTTTCCAATTCGATCTTGTTCCATAGAGTCACTCCACGATTCGAGAAAATCGAAGAGAAATTATTGGTGACGTCGGAAGTTGTAAATCAACTGTTTTCGGATCGTTGTAAAATTGAATGATGATATTGGATTCAAGTTCAACTTCAGTTTTCAGAACTGGCATTTTATAGCAGTGTTCATTTGATGAGTGCTTCAATTGAATTTGGTACTTATTTCCTGGTCGTGTCAAAACTGGTTTCCACAGTGTCACAACTGTACCTTCCTCACATCGCAAGTGTGCTGTTTGCTCTACTAGAACTTTCGTGTCGCCTTTGTCGTTGGGAATCTTGGCGATTCTTATTTCAGTAAGGAAATCGTCCATTAAGTCATCTCTCCATTCTCCATCACGATGAATACGCAGGCTCTCAAAAACCAACTCCAAAAGAATAATTGGTTCATTTGTTGAAAATGTTGTTGCAATGTTACGGACAAAGCAATATTCTTTCCTGTATTCCAAAACCCGATTACATTCAACTTTGTGATTGTTTCCATGTGGATGACGAGTTTTTGTCGTGAAGATTTCAGGTCGAAAATCCTTCGATGCAACCATCTGAACACATTCTTTGTGCTCATCCATCGAAAATACATGGCCAAACGATGCAATGAGATCGGCAAATTCTTTAATTGTCATTGAACGAAAACAAATTTTGTAGAATAGATCGCCGAGAAGCTGTTGAACGTCTGCCTTCGTCACTATTTCCTTTCCACTTGCCGACTTCACCCAGGCCATGCATGCTTTGAACACATCCGCTTCTGAGCAGGACAATTTGTCGAGATTCAAAACATGGTGTAGAACTGACTTTGGGCTATTCAAAAAACTTTTTGATGCAAATACAGCCTCGGTGTTCTCGGTTATTTTCTCTTCGCAAAGTCGTTTGAGTTCCTTTTGCTTGTAGAGAATCGCAAGTCCATAGATGAAACATGCATTCTCGACGGTGAGATTCCTTATCAACAATTCGCCGCACGCGTCTAAACAGGCAGAAACGTTATATTTTTCGCCCAGATTCATGACACTGCGTACATTTTCCATGGTCAACCGAACTTTGCTGAGGTAGAAGAATTTTAAGAACTCTCTGAATGCGGCTGGTGTAGCGTCGACGATGTTAACATCAGCGTTTTCCTTAACTGTACCGTAAAACATTGCATGGAACACATCACTTCTAGTTGCCAACAAGCTTTTGTGTGCTGGAAGATTTTCTTTTTTGTTGTCATCGAGTTTGAAGATGAATTTCACGTCAGATGTTGTGGCATCCATGTACAATATTCCCAAATCAGCTGACAGTGCCTGGTTTTCATAGTCAGTTTCTGGTGTTTGAGGATCTAGCATTTTGTATTGTCGTGGATTAATCGGTTGCAGTTGGTGTTCTGAGAGTTGTGAATCACCTTTGGATCAGCTAATGGATATATTGAATGAATAGAAAAACGTTAGTCCAACGGAAACACGAATTAGAAAATATTTTAAATTTCGAACAATCTTATTGATCAAAACTGATTCCATACCTTTCGATGGATCAAAGACACAAATCACTTCTGAGTTGAGGTTAGATCGATTTGGACGCTCAATCGAACTGGAGAAGATATTTGAATCGAACTGTTTAAATTGCTCTCAATGTACTTAATAACAACAAATATTAAAATATTTTGCCATTGAATCACACACTCCAATGAGAAAATATTCGAAATAATTTTCCTTTCAAACAAGAACATTCAGACAATCATTCGAAATAAGGTTGCTGTGTTGACTTGGCTTTGCCTTGTTTCACTTACCTTCAATTAGTTTATGTCAATGACAAAATACATATATCGAATATTCAAACCAGTATCAAGTAAAAATAACAACAATCGACAATTTGGTTGAGTTTTTAACACAAAAATTGATTGCAATCGACTGTAAATTTTGATTAGACTTAGAAAATGTGTATTTATTTAGAATGTTTATTCATTTCGCTCTGCGCCCTATACATGTCCATAGGATAAAAATATTTCAACAAGAATACTAGATGTAACCCAACATGCATAATAATTGGACGGTTCAATGTAGTGCTTTTTTGTATGAAAATCAATAAAATTTATGCACAATACGTTCATGGGTCGATTTTCTATGCATATGCGATGCATAAAATGTGCATCTTATCTTCCTAATGTAAATGTCTGCAAGCTATACCATATGCATACTGCGTGTATTGTATGCATATTGTGTGGATTATATGCATACAAAGCATATTTTTTGCATCATTTTTGGTTCAGATTATGCATCAAAGACAGTAAAATGGCTCATTGCTTAAGCAATTGATTCCTTTTTAATTCAAAATTCAGTTAGTCTCAGTTACTATTAGAAGTACCAAATGGAAGATTGGTCACCTTGGTTCCAATGTAATAAACTGGACATTTAT
>NW_022595303.1:184069-203128 GCF_009176505.1 Sitodiplosis mosellana
AGAAGCGCCAGATTTGGTTCGTAAATTGAATCAATTGATTGGATAAATGATTGAAATATCAAATTGATTAGAATAAAATGATATTCAATCAATTTTATTTCAAATTGCATTGACTTTTCGCGGAAATATCGCCTCTCTGACCAAATATTCACAACAAACAAAACACATACACAAAACGTACGGTTTTCTTGGGTTTTCTTTTCAAAAACGATTTTATTAGGAGAATCAAAAGTTACGGCTATTTTCAAATCAGAAAAAATAACCAAATTTTCTATTCAGATCAGAATTCTTGCGATATTTTCACTGAAAAAAAAAAAAAACAGAAAAGTTGAATAAAGTCAGCCAAAACATGTTTTGGCGGAAAATTCTAGCGAATTTTTTTTTCAATTCATTTTTTTAAAAAAAATTCATGCCATTTTTATCAATTATAAATTTGTTAATCAAATTAGAAATATATTCCTTTGCAAAAAATGCAAAATTCCACCAGATTTTGTTGAACGTTTAAATCGACCGCTAAAAGTCAATAACCATCTACCATTGCCAACTTCGTGGCAATCACTCCGTTGTGCATCGATTGACATTTCGTGTACCAATCAAGTATGCGTATTGAATTAGAACGCCAACCAGATTCAACCAGAGTAATTGCGTCTTGAAAATATGTGAAATATTTCTATGTGAATCAGTTTAAAATATTTCCATCGTGCATTAGATGCGAAATTGACATAAATATTATCAAGTGAAAATTGAATAAACGAAGTTTTGCTCGTGAATTGATGATTGAAAAGTGTACTGAGTGTAGACTTGCAAATCTAAAGCGTCTTAACCTCAATATCGTCGAACGCCGAGGGAAACATGGACAAGGAACGAGGATATGCCCAAAGTCTACAGTGCGATCAGGTTAGTGGAGATGGAAATTAGGAGAGAATTTAGAAAAATATGTGAATTTCGATTAGAATATTCGATTTTGTTTGTTCAGCGAGTCAATTGTGCAACGAGAAACATGTTGAACGTTGTCACTTAGCACAAAAACCCATCTTTTGTCTTGTTCCGGTCGTTATTTCAATAATGTCCCGATTAATTAAAATATTCAATTGAATTGATTAATTCGCAAATTAAACATCCACAAATTCATAACACATAAGCTCTAACTATCAATTTTTGCTCCGATTCCAAGGATAACCACGATAAATTCTGCTGGAAATGTCACATCAAAGTAAACATTCGGACAGTTTGTAAAAAATGTTGTCGTTCATTCCACAAATATTGTCTCGAGAATCCAATGGACCGATGGACATGCCCCATGTGCATTAAATTGGAAGAAGCACAGCAAGCCAGCTTGGTGAAGTAAGGTCCAATGGCATACAGATTGATGATCTGATGATGTCGCCAAATTCTGACTGTTTCTAACCTCAAATTTGTTTCAATTTTTTTCTGTTTAGACCACCAAACATACGATTGCTGGCATTCATGATGGGACGTGTCTTGCGAAATCAAAAGGTAACTCTGACCATGGTCAACAATGTATTGAATTGGATTTTTCATGGAAGTCTCGTTAAATACCGCCTACCTCTTACGTGCACCACAACCAAATTGAGTGTCGGCAAATCGGCTCCCAGAGTCAGCGACTTTTTGTGGCATCTGATTCAAAGACTCTCTGAAACAAATCGTATTGTGATTTTGTGTGTTGTGTGGATAGGTCATTCTGCGTTTAATCACACCTAAAAAAACAATTTTTATCACAATGATGTGGCTAACTAATCTCATTCCATTTTCAGTTCAAAATGTTTGAGTACATGGGCTGCTGGAAATTCGAACCGAACGACAATAGAAAGATCATCAATCCGATTGACTTGAACGAGATCAACGCTAACATCCAGTCGAATACATACAATAGCCTAGAGGCATGTATTGCGGACATCGAATGGATTCACCATAATTGTTTTGTCTACTTTTCTGGTAAGTGAGACGGGCAATCGAATGACAATTCATGGAAATGGCACACAATTTTGTTCAAAATGTGTTTGGAAATTCATAAATTTTTAAAATTTGTCCCCACCTTTTTATTTCGATGAAGTCACCTTTACAATCGATAAATTTATGATATTAAAGACGTTAGGTCAATTCAATCACTCAGCTGATTTTTGCCTAGAATTTAAAATATGAATTTTTGATTCAAGAAAAATTATTGAAAGAAAAATCAAAATAAAAACTAAAAAGAAAACTTTGCGAAAAAAAGTCAATAGAAAAATGTCATGAAAATTCTATTCTAACTACGAAAAATTCTAACATTTTTTCATTTCCGCAGAAAATCACAAATTCACCGCTGCAGCAGCGAAGCTGCTTCAGTTCTGCACCGATGAATTGTCCTCGATGAAGAGCTGTGCCACTTGTTACGAGCACAAATACAATAGTCCCAGCGATTGGATGATCAGACCATGCGAACAGCCACATTTAATCTTATGGGTTGACATCAAGCACCTCGATTTTTGGCCCGCTGACAAAGGATTCAACTTTTGGCCTGCGAAACTGTTGGGCATTGAAGAAGATCGAAGTCTGCAAGTTGTTTTCTTCGGGCATCACGAAATGGCTCAAATAGACACCGCTTTTTGCTATTTGTACTCGGGACAAAATCCGAATCCGGTGAATCTGACATCAGATCCGAGAGACATTGCCGTTGCATTGGAGGTATGGATTGATTTTCGGCTTTTTTGTTTGGATTATGAGATTTTTGAGTGGTTTATCGATTCGAAAGCAGATTTAATGAAGTCAAGAACATTTTTAAGAGAGAAAGTCTAATTTTAGAGGCATTTCTAGTTAGAAGTTGGAACTAATTACATCCAATGACTGCTGATCTTATGAGAAAAGAATTCAAATCCAATTACTAGCGTTTAGTTTAATCACAAATCGAAACACGACTAATAAAACCCTATCTTTCACCAGGAGGTCGAATCGTACATAAAAAATGTGTGCAAAAAGTTCGGCGTGTTCACGAATATTCTGTTGGAAAGTGTGCCATTGAGAACGCCGTTCAACTGGCAAAGCCTTAGCGAACATTTGGAGATAATTTTTCCTGGGCTTGGCAATCGCATTCACATGCAAGACGATTCTGTGCTAGAGGTATCTGACGATGTATCATTGACTCAGTATGCGAGCTATGATCAATCCATCCCGTTCGACTTGACCAACCTGAACGGTGCATCTGCTAATCGAGCCGGCGGTGCCAAAAAGTCTGTATACTTCCCATCACATGAATATGATCATTCACCTGAAAAGAGATTCAAATTTGATTTTGATAACAGTTCACCAGTCGTTGGCGCTCCGCATGTGTCTGTTTACAAGCAAAACTTGGGCAAATGCATGAAAACCTTTTCTGGTGTGTTCGATCAAGTTTTCGAATTGAATGTTAAACTCGAGCAAAATGTTCGAGCCATGGAGGAGAAGCATGAGCACGAAGTCAAGACACTCGAACAGCGAAACGAATACTTGGCTGATCAAATCGAGAAGCTAAAGAAAGACATGAAAAATGAGCTGGAATTGATGGAAAAAGCACATCGTCTCAAAGAGAATAGTCTGAAACAAGAACAATCTGCACGCTTAGCGAAATTGTCCGAGGAACAAGAACGACAATGGGCATCAAAATTGAGATGTGAACTACAATCCATCAACAATAGGCATGTCCATGAAATCGCATTGCAAAAAGCCGAATACGAAAAGAAAATCGCCGACTTGGAGGCCGAAAGAACGAAACTATTCATGGACAACTACGATTTGATTGAACAGAAAAATGAGGAACGCAATCAAGCCGTGGAACAAGCCAGAAAACAATGCAAAGAAGAGTATGGAGCATTGATTGAAGATGCTAAAGGCAAAACATACTGCATCGCATGTGGCGTCGGAAAACCACTCGACCTATTCTATGTCTGCGACAAGAATTGTCAACGTCGATACTGGTGAGTTTGATGTTTGGAACATTTTTCTCTTTTTTTTCTGAACTTATCAATTTTTCGATGTTCAATGCCTGAATATCAACGTTATTCACAAAGATTTTTTATTCATTTTCCTTTAATTTTCATTGATTTTCAATTTTTTTTCACTTTTTCATGCTTTTTTTTATCGAACCCGTTTAAATTTTTCTCTTTTACAGCGAAAAAAAGTTCTAGAGATACACCAAAATAATTCGCACGGAAAATTTGACTAGAGTCACATCAAGCATCCTGTTTCTACACTCAAACATGCCCACGATGAACCGGTTCAAGGAACATAGTGGTTTAAGATTTTTTTTTACCAAAAGACATATTTTTCTACCAAAAACAAAGTCATGCTGTAGTTCAAGTATATGAATGCTAAGATATTTTAAATGAAAGATTTTTGCACGTCAATTCGGAATTTTTTTATCAGGAAATTTATATTTTATACTTTTTTACTGCTACAATTTGTAATCAGGAGATGAAATTTATTTAAAAAAAAAAAACAAATAAATGTTTAAATTTCGAAAGTAATTTTGGGTATTCAGAATAATACATAAATGAATGAAATAACGTAAGCTTTTTTCTACTGTAGTCACAAAATTTAATTGATGGGATAAATTTTGAAAGAAAAGATTTTGCTATTTTTCAAAAATATTTTTTGTTCAATGAATATTTCGAATTTTTGTTTTGACAAAAAAGAAAATCGAATAGAATTATCGTTGTAAAAAAGCTTCATTGCAAAAGTGTTATAATTCATTTTTGTCTGGATAAAAGGTCTTTGAATATTTTCTTTGAAAATAGGACGAATTTCAGTTTATATATCGTTTAAATGATAAATCATAAGCAAATATGCGCTCATATCAAGAAATGTAATTTTAAAGTTTCATTGGAGAAGTTTTTAGAATTGAAACTTTCAATTAGGCTGCAAAAATCACATCATTTGATACAATTAATTCAATTATGTTTTGAATATCAATAAAAATAATCCGAATGGTTTATTCATGAAGTTTTGAACTGGAAATAAATGAAGAAAGAAAGGTGAAAAAAACGAAAGTTAGGCCAAATAAAAGAACAAAAGTGAAAATAAAAACTTTGAAACAATTGGAAATTTGTACACACACAAAAGTAAATTGTCAAAAGTAGTTGAACGTCATCGCAAGTCGGGATAAAATATACGTTTGAATGGTGTTGACATATACAAATGCGATGAAATTTATCCCAAAAGTGGATGTCAGCACCTATAAATGCATGGTTTATCCCGACTTGCGATAAAGTTTAACTACTTGCTTTTGTGTGTGTATGTAGCCATTTTTTCGAACAAATGCTTCTTAGTATTTTGTATTGAGTACAGCGTACTGAGTTCACAAAAGAAATAGTTAATAATGCCGATATTTCTATTGCATAAGGCAATTGTTGAATAATAATAATTATTATCCATGTGTCGCAAGCAGTTTTCTTGCTATTTGGAGCACTTGAAGGGGAAAATGAATTGATGTAGCCAACTCAGACTAAAAGCACTTTTATTGAACACTGAAAATAATATCTGAGAGGGTGAGATTGAGAGTAGCTTTACTCTCTATTCTCTAAACATGCACTTGCATGTTTTTAGAAGTTCTTTTTCCAAGTGTGTGAAACATTCACCACTCTTAATCTCACCCATAGATATAGCCTTCGGATGATTCGCGGAATTAGATCTCTGGATTGTGTTCATTTTTGAAAATAGTCATACGTCAAACTATTTTCATATAAAAAGACTGTGGATTTTCCGAAAAATTAGATTTATATTTCAATGCTATTTGTTTAAAAGTAATCGTTCTTAATCAAGTTTGATTTTTTTCTAATTTGAACGCTGATTTTGTCGCTAACATTATAACTTTCGTTATACCTTGATTCACATGTGTTTACTCGTGTTTACCTAATTTCGTTTACCTAAAGCTTTGAATGATTTATTTCTCTCGGCAGGATAGAAAGACGGAAATGGGTGTAGTTTAATAAGTGGGAATGGGAACAACAAAACTTTTAACTGAACCAAACAACCATCAAAAAGAACAAACAATAAAATTCCCATCAAAACCGAAGGCAATAACAGAATAGTTTCGAATTTGGTACAAAAATGTATCAACAACGTTTCAAAGTTTTCAATTACGCCCACACCAAAGTGTACATTTTATATTGCATAATATCCAATGAAAAATAGTTGTTCATGTGTGAATATTTGAAAAGCAGACAATATTTTTTTCTTTCTTCATTTCCATGTTTCTCTATGAACCTTTTGTACGCCGTGTAAGCTAATAATAAACCAACGTTATTAGCTACATTCTCGTTCAATGTCCGTGTACCATTGACTGTACCATTAATTTGAAATAAAATCATCAAACAAATCAATGCATTTTATGTTTTGGGACAAAAAAACTCTTTTTCAAACTCTTTAGTGTGTAGCTAGTTTTAGCGTCGTGTCCATTATATTTGGCACCTCCCAATTGGTTTTACCAATTATCTCTAATTGATTTTCGCTTTTTCAAATAGTATGTTCAATAAACATGATTGTTCATTCAATAACAACGATTTTTCGGTAAAGTTTAAGCCTAAGAGCCAGAGACTTTTCAATTATATCTCTTTTCGTTGGTTGATCCATCCAATCGCTATTTCTTTCCAACTCATTGAATGCAGAACGAATGTCTTCGAAATCGTAAACGAAAAGTGTTTGCAATATTCAGGCAAAGTGTTGAACCTAAGGAGATAGCTGTATGACTAATGGACTTTCTCTGATTTGTATGGGCGCCGAAAAGTCTAGTCTCTGTAATCTCATTTTTCTTTACACGGAGATGTCGTTAACGGTCCAGGTAGAGTTAAACAAAAAAATGGCTACGAACGTACATTGCAATGCACCATTCACACTAGATTGGCCATTGCAATTCGAAGAAGAAGTTGTATTGGTTTTTTTCTGCTAAGATCATTCCATATTGTCATAATATTATTTTTGCTCTCGAAAATGAAGGCGAAAGAACAGTTTTAAACGAAGGTCAATAGATCACAACAAACATTTCACTGGATGAAAGCAAATGAGCAGATAAAATTGAATAGAATGCGCATGGGTTGTCCTAATCACCTCTTGAGTCATAAAAAGAACGACTTTGTTGATACGAAGGAGTAAAGGAACAAAATCAAATTTTCCTGTATAGTTTTAATTACGGTCAGGATTTTTTTCTCTTCACATAGGCTCACATGGGCCATAAAGCTAAATTGGTTTGAAGCAATAAAATACTTGCATCGAATATTGTCTATTTTTCATTCTGTCTTCTTTTTTGGCAACTTTTGGACCAATGTATTGGTGCTAAGAATTATTTGTATGACAATGGAAATGTTGTCAACTTTTCGCATCTGATTTGAACTGTATTAAGTCTCTCAATTTCTAAACATTCAGTTGGCATTGAGTTACCGAGAGAGTAACATCGACATTTAGCTCTGAAAAAAAAAACAATTGTCAGAAGACCTACATTTCAGACATCCACAGTTAATATCAGATTTATAAGCGTTTCATTGAGTTTCTCTTCATTTTGCAATGGTATGTATTCATATATTTTTTGTTTTAGTGTATAGTGAATGCTGGAGATGCTTGAAAAATGCAAAAAAAAATGAAACAGTTAAAAAAAATCTAATCGAAAAATTTGATACAATTGAATCGTAGGAGAAAAAACATGATGCATATTGTTGGGAGTGTTGTGGATTGAAAACCACTTTGAAATGTTCAACGTGTGTTCGATCATTCCACGTCGGATGTACGATAGATGAAAACACAGTAGACAATATGACCCCTTGTTGGTTGGATGGATGGCTGTGCCCCGTTTGCATTGTTCTCAACACTTCTACGAATAAGTAAGACATTTTTTCTTAATTTCTTGGTTTGAGAATGTGATCAATGATCACTGACCATATAGTTTTTTCTTCTTGTTTTCGAATTGGTGAATATTATGCATAATCAGTAATCACTAATCACAAAGAACAATCAAAATGAATTTAACTCAAGAAGTTTTTACACCAAGTGTCATGGCATAATTTAAGGAATTTCGATTTTTGAGTATTGACAACTGCCATTTGATCTGGGGCGATTAAAGGTTCAAATATCCGAATACATGACGAAGCTTGGAATATCTAGTCTTAGTTTTAGTATATCAGACCGATGGATTTAATTGCCAAGTATTGGAAATTGCAATGGGTTTGTGGGCAGTCAGGATTACAACAACAACAACCTACTGCCCACAAACCCATTGCAATTTCCAATACTTGGCAATTAAATCCATCGGTCTGATATACTAAAACTAAGACTAGATATTCCAAGCTTCATCATGTATTCGGATATTTGAACCTTTAATCGCCCCAGATCAAATGGCAGTTGTCAATACTCAAAAATCGAAATTCCTTAAATTATGTCATGCCAAGTGTTACATATTGAGCGTAATTTCATATCAAAACAATTTGTTTTATTTTAGAAAAATGGAGTTGGACCGGATACCGTTCATTGTGGAACGTGTTTGGAAGTCTGAATATGTTGATTTAAATAAAAAGAAACTTTTCGTGAAAGGGATGAAGCGAAAATCCTTCGTAAAAATCGAAACCGATATCTTTTCGACGAGTGAAGTGATTGTGAATCCGATTGATCTATCGGAAATCCAAGAAAAGGCCCATTCTTACAAAAGCCTCAACGAATTTTTCACGGACATCCTGTGGATTGTGCATAATTGTGAGGTGTTATTTACAGGTGTGTTTCATTCTAAACAATTTCAATCTGCATTATTATGTCGAATATTTAATCAAAGTTAAAAAGCCCATGTTTAAGAATGATTCGATCAACATTATTTTTTTAAATTCAAAATCTGCCTCCTTTTAGTGCATCATGAAAAGACGAAACGGGCAAAAGATCTCCTGAAAATGGTTAGCGCCGAAATTGACAGTGTGAAAAAGTGTCTGCAATGTCATATCAATGCGAATACAAAGCAAACGCGATTACGTTGGTTTCAAATGGTTTGTGACCAGCCCCATCTCATCATTTGGGCGTATCGAAATAATCTGAAAACGTTTTGGCCGGCGAAAATGATGTGCATCGAGGATGGGCAAAAAGTTAACGTTCGCTTCTTCGGCAGTTTTCACAAACACGAAAATGTACCGGCAGATAAATGCTTTTTATACTCTGAGAGGAGCCCGGGTGTGGTTCGACAGTTAAAATCAAACGGACGAATGAAAAAGGAACTTTCAGCAGCAATGAAGGTAAATTAGGTGCATCTTTTTTCGCTTTGTTCGACTAAATTTCAACAGAACTTAGTATCGGTGGGACTTTTTTTTTCTTAACAAAAAACAAACTTTTCGCGATCGAATTATATTTATATGTTTTGTTTTGTTTGAATCACTCAAATTCCTAGGAAGTAGATCTATACATCAATAACATTCGTGAAAAATATGGAGGATTCCAATTTGCCACACCGAGAACACCATACGATCCAGCTAAGCACGATAACTATATTCGGGATTTAATGTCAGGAGCTACAAAATCCTCGGATCGGAAACTGTTCGAGACAAGCAGTGAAGAAAATGGAAATACATCACATGGTCCAATGCAATCCAATGCGGCTGCGACCGTACGGAATTCTTCTGGATTGGGACCAACGTTTAAGATTGAACAAGTAGTTGAAGGATATGCTGAACCAAGTGGCGATCAAGTGGAAAACGATGAAGTGAACATTGAAGATATGTTTGACACCACTGAAGATATGGAAACTAAGCATGACTCAACGGCAATTGATAATGATTTTGAAACCAAAACAACTCCAGATGTTTTGACCAAAAATGTGTCAAATTATGGTGATTCCTTGCAACGTTTCACCAAAGGCTTTAATCGCATTTATCAAGAGTTGGAAAATCGTCTGAAAAGTTCAGAGAAGAATCGTGGAGTGGTTGTTAGAACACTCAAAGCAACTAATACCAAGTTGATGACCAAAAATAAAAAACTCAAGGTCGAAACGGAAAAACAAATTGAAACGTTGAAAAAGACACACGAAGAAGAAATTACGAGATTGAGAGAGGAGAATCAGAAATTAAAAGAAGCCTACGAATCAATCGTACAAAATGAGCAAAAACAAACTCAAACTGTAGAAAAATGTGTACGAGAATATTCCGCGCTGATTGAAGCAGCTAAAAGGAACAAATATTGTGAGGGATGTGGCAACGCAAAACCATTGGACTTTTATGTTTGCAGCGCCAACTGCCAACGAACCTGCTGGTAAGTTTTGAATTTTTTATTTGTTTCGGTCAATTTTTTTTTTCATTGTCATTTATTGATTTTCATTTAAAATTTTCAATGGATTTGTTGCATGCATCCTTTGCTACAATATAATCTATGTTTGAATGCAATATTTATAAGAAAACGATTACATTTTTCTTACAGGGAACGATCAGTACATGAAATTTGATACGAAAATTCTACAATCACCAGATGCGACACGGATTTTTCGACACCATTTTTGAGTTGGCCTTACATTTAAAAGTCGCTCTGAACTCTTCTAAATTTGACACAACACCATTCACTCGAAATTTCTCTAGAGAGTGTTCATCATTCGCATTTGATCTCATCAATTCTTCCGGAGTTGCCGATGCACAATAGCTCTAAGAACCAATAAATGAATGAAAATTTGAAATAAATACACACGGTAGTCACACATTTCACAATCGAAAGCTCTTACATTCCCATATCCAATGAAAAATAATTGCTCTGGTGTAAATGTTTGAAAAGCCGGCAATATTTCTTCTTCACCATGTTTTTTTATGAATATTTTGTACGCCTTGTAAGCTAATAATAATCCAACGGTATCAGCTATATTCTCGTCCAATGTCCGTGTGCCATTTACTGTGCCATTGATCTGAAACAAAATTATCGAAACATTTAATGCAATTGATATATTAATTTGAAACTCCAAGAAAGTCACTCGAATCACTCACAGCCTGGTCAATTTCCGATATGTCAAAGTTTTTGTACTGTTCAAGAAAGCAATTGGCTCGATTTCTATACTCGTTTTCCGTTTGATTTGTCCATCCATCTTTTACCTTTCCGAATCCATGTACAAATTCATGACCAAGAGTTGAAATGGCGACCCCATAGTTCAGTGCTCTCAAAATGAAATTGGATTTGGAAAAACCGTTAAATTTTTAAATTCTGTCATGCTTTATATCCGCATTCAAAGTTTATACTTTGTAAGTACTTACTCTATACCCAAACCATAGAATGGAAACTGTAAGTGTCCCATTGCGATCACTGAAAATAAATCCAAACAATTAGATTTTTCAATCAAATTCGATGCAATTAAAACAATTTTACTTAAATTGTTCAGTGTGAAGAAATTTTTGGCATTAACCTCCGTGGCCATCATGTTCGGCACCTCCCAATTGGTTTTACCAATTATCTTAAATCTATTTTCTATATTCCACATACTGTGTTCATTCACTAAAAACGAACTATTGGTAAAATTAAAATCCTTCAAATATTCATCGACTTTGGTTTTGTTCAGTAAAAACTCTGCAAATCCAATATTCACTTTCATGGCCTGAGACTTTTCAATGACAGCTCTTTTTGTCGGTTGGTCCATCCAATCGCTATTTTCCACCAACTCATTGAATGCTGAACGAATTTCTTCGAAACTGTTCAACAGCTTTGGTTTCGTTTCGTTGAGAAAGATTGGCATTGCAATCACCTCGCCAAGAAACATTCCCATACGATCGTTTACAAGTTGTGCACATTGATTCGATTGATTGATAGAGATATTGCGGTAATAGATATTGTAATTGAAACGAATTGATCCGATTAAATTATCGATAACCATCCACCAGATGAACGATTGTAAGCCGTTCGGATCTATTTCGTTCATTTGAGTGAGATTGAATCGTATCTAAAATATTTATAATGATGATATCGACGATGAATATCTGGCATTGTGTTGGTTAAAATAATAAAACTATTTTTTGCACTTATTTAACTGCATTAATTTTGATGTTCAAGTCCCAAAACATTTCAGACTCTGAAATTAGAGTTTTCTAGTACGTACTTCGGATAATTTAGTTGTTGCATTTTGAATCATTTTGACCATACTATCAATTGCGATCGTTTCGTATGGTTGTAAAAAGTCGATATAGTGCTGTACTTTCTTCTGAATACCAGGTGAATAGATGTTGACTGAACGGAATGTGAGTTGCCCGAGGAATGTATATACTTTTTCCAAGGTTGCTTTCCAATCGAATGTGCAATTACGATCCTCTTTGTGAATGTAAGGGAAGCAATATTCTTTAAGCAATTCTTTGGCTCGCCTTCTTCCAGATTCCATTTGATCATCACCTTAAATGACACATCAAATCACAAAATTACAACAATATCTATTTTTTTATCGGTAAACTGCGTATGGACAACTTACTCGTGTTCAATTTCATACAAGACTCGTACATAGTACGACAATGACCAATGACTTTTGACTCATATGCGGCCGGTTTTGATTTGAGAAAAGCTCTAATCGCATGCTCAACTCGTTTTGTTATTATATCGTACCAACTCCATCGGGTAACTGAATCTAATCTACAATTAACAAAATTTTTTGAAACGCTGTTGTATACAATTCGATATATCGAATGTCATTTTCAGATGCAAAATATACCGGGTGTGATATTTAGCCCAGTTGCCACAAGTGAACTCATAGAAATCCTCGCATGGGTCGATTCGAAAGTCCATACTTTCTAACAAATAAGATGCAGCTCGGATACAATCAGATGAAGTACAAAGGCGTTCACTGGTTTCATTGCACACAATTTGAGTTGGTGTCATTCCCAAGAACATGCCTAGGGAAACCATCAAAACAATTGGAAATTCAACAGAAAGGCACCTATTGAATTTTACAGTTGTAGTCTTGTGTTTCCATCTAAAATGTTATAAAAAATGTTTTGAATTCGGAAATAGTGTACTCTTTATTCTCTTGTAGAGTATACAGTGTCTACTAGACGCTTTGGAAAAAGATACAAACCTGGATGGACATTTTTGAATGGTGATTGCCACGTTATCATACATTCAAGTGAATTTATGTAGAGAAATTGCTCGAAAATGTTCACGAAGCACAGCTTTCGTGTGTTTTTCATACAAGCATTGCCGGTAACCAACAATGTCAGATGAGTTCATTCAACCCCGTTGATTCAGCGCTTATCTATTTAAGGAGCGATATTTTCTTAAAACAGATTGAAATGTGTCGTTAATTTGGAAGAAAACTTATGAAATTTGTATAAAAATGCAAGTCAATGTCTTGAAGTTGAAAGTCAATTGATCGTTTTGTAAAAAAGGACACGAAAGTGTTATTTCACCGAAAATGATCAGCTTTATTCTAGCTTATTCACAGCACTGGTTCACTCAGAAGGGTTTCACTTTCATTATTTTAATGAATAAATTCTATAAAATTGTTTCAACTTATACGAAATGAGTGCAAAAATTCGCATATTTCAAGCATGATAAAACATTTCCGTTATTTCTCTTATTTCATTTCTTTTTTTCTATCTCATTTGTTCTCTCCATCGGATATAGAGGCATATATGCCTCAATCTGTCATAACGAATATCTCTGAGCGTATTTAGGGCATACATAGGTAATATTCGGTGAGTGCCACTAAAAAAAATATTCATACTTATTTAGTGCGTGAGATGCATGGTCACTCATTTAGTGAGTGAGACGCACGCGGATGAGATGAAGCAAAGCGAAAGAGAAGCGGGCAACTCCATACGAACGAACGATATAGCGCGCATACATTTCGTCACTCCGTCGATAGAATACGGACACAAACACATACACGTAGTACCCATTGACTCTATGATCTAGTTGCGCGCTTCTCTTTCACTTTGCTTCATCCCATCCGCATGCGTCTCACTCACTAAATGAGTGACCATGCGTCTCAAGCACTAGTCGAGTGTGGATATTTTTTTAGTGGCACTCACCGAATATTACAATGTATGATTTCGGGTGATAAATCTTCAAAGTCAGTCAATGATCAAGTTTGTTTTGTATCACCATCATTCTTTATGGAGAGAATATTTCAAACTTTTGACACTGTTACTAATTCAGTTTACTAAAATTCCGTCTGCCGCACTTATAATGAGTTATTTATAGAAATGTAATGTATACATAAACTTGGGCAATAAAATAATGGACCACATTCTAAAAAACGGCTTTTTTATTATTTTGCTCCTAAAGTATAAAATCAAGCATATCAACGAAAACCGGTCATTAAGCCGGGACATGGCGATAACAACACATTTTATACATGTGTTAAATCTATGCTATAGATAAATATATCCATATTGTGTGAAGCTCCATTTCGTATTACATATGGACTGGGGACATAAGAACAGCCAACATTTACTATAGTCACAACAAACATTTACAAGCATTTCGTAAAAAAACCCAAAACGAAGATTAAAAAATGGTTTTTATGAGGCGGCATCACAATATGTATATTTTCAACAACGAACAAACCTCAAAAGAAACGAGCAACAAAATTGAGAATAACAATTGGTTCTGTGAACATACTTAAAAAAACAATAAAAAAAAATCGTTTCTAAGTAACGTGCTGAGAAATATCGCGTTTGCACCCTAGTCATATCTTCTGTTTGAAGTTACATAAAGGCTTACAGTTCAAGTTCGATGTACGTTAAGTCGAGAGTAAAACTATTGAATAGTCATTTGTATGATTGACGCTATACATATATATGAGCCACGCTTATTTTGAACGTCAATGAATGTGTACACTGTACAGTGTGAATAGTGTCGACTCAAAACATAACGTCAACAAATAACAATTCCGGCGCCGGTAAAGTGGAATTCGATTTGATTACATTGTATGCACTTCACACGCGCATTTATGCAGTTGTATTCAAGGTCAAGAATTGAATATACGATCGCGAGTGTACACGCTGTACGGCGATTTGTTCACCATTCATACTTTATTTTGTAAATCTACTTTAGCTCAAGAGTCGATGATTTCTTTATAAATGCTCAGTAGATTGTGCACAACGGTGTGTATGTGTGTGTGTTTACAAGTGTTTATCAATTCGAATATCCGATCAATAGCCACCTAAACACAGGAGGTGATTACACAATTTGCAATCGAATAAAAATCGTTAAATATTCGTAGCTAGATGAGCTGCATAATGCATAACATAACACTTGATTCGATTCATAACATAATTTCCATGTCTCCATGCGAAACATTTGGTTTCATTCCTTAACACAATTATCGAACGCACTAGGAAGAGTCAGAATCAAGTAGCGATCGTAAAATCATTCAAAATAATTAAAATCATTCTCGGAATTTTAAAATCCCATTGCGCAGTTCCAGTATATGCGATACTATTTACATCGTCGCCGCACACGGCTATCAATATAGCTTAGCGATGCATACATGGTAAATATTGACGACAGCGCAAACTCGTATTGATTCAAATGCGGGCTTACGCGAACGCATACGGAACTATTTGTTTAAAAGGACGAAAACATTTTACCCGTTGCACGCACTGGTATCTATCTCGAAACAGTATATGAATGAAACTGTTTAGTGATTTGTGTACGATTAATTAAAGAGCGTCGCGTAAAAAAATCAATGTCAATATACTCATGAGCCGATTAAAATGTGAGAATCATGAATCGATTAAAAAGAAAGTGTAATTTTTTGAAAAATACAATCAATTTACTGGGTGCATTATAAAAGTAGTGCTTGGGTTGTTTTTACAACAGTAGTAACATTGTGCTGTGCATTCAATGTATTGGGAACAGATATTTTGAGAGTGTTCTAACATGAGGTTCACCATCAGTGACTGAAATAATACGGATCTTCCTCTTCTTAATAAAATTCAATTTTATTTAATAGAAAGTGATGTAAATTCTGAATTTTTTCAACAACTTGAAACCGTTATTTAATGTTAAAAAAAAACTAAAAGCTACATTGCATTTAAGGGAATACAATTAAATTTCACCATAAAAACAAGAGGAAGATCTGACTTATTTCAGTCCATGCCTGCCACTGTATTCAAGTTACAGTTAGTTATTCACTTTGGCCAGTTTGTTTCAATGTGCGTACACCTTTTACAGTTAACTCATTTTATTATTGCCATTTGAAATTGCCAAAGCCATAAACCTCTTTGGAAAAAATAGAATATCTTCATTGTTCTATCAACAAAACTTGAAATTCTTCGTTTAAAATTCGTAGGAAAAAAGTGTAAAGAAAAAAATTCCCTGATGTTTTTTTTATTGGAGTTTTACTTTTTTTACCATACCATAGGGATTACCGTTACAGTTTTCTTAGCACCAAAAGCCATGCATTTCAGACTGCAACTTTAACTAATCCCTGTTTTGTTTTTAATCTTTGCGCTCTTTGGCATTATTTCCTAACAATGTGCGGATGTTACTATGAAAACATATATTCTGTTAACTTAATAGACCATTTCGACTAATTTAACGACCGTTTTTCATGTTTCAATTGCCTAAAAAACATTTAGTTTGCAACCGCAGGTAGTATCGAGTTAGTTTCAACAACATTTAGTCTAGATAATTTCGATTTGCAAATATATATATTTGCATATATGCATTTTGTGTTAAAAAAATGAAAATCATCAAATTTTTACATGAATACTCAAATATCGGCCTGTATTTGAGTTTGGAATGAGCTAAAAAAGCAAATTATGGAACAAAAAATAGTGTGTGTGACTGATCCACACCAATACATAGACGTACAATACATGGGTGATGATAAATATTGAAAATGATGCGTTCAACGTTGACATGCATACCAGCATACGTGCTCAATTGATCGAGTAGCCCGTTGAGCAAGACACTGAGCGTACGAACGAGCGCTTTACCATGTATACGGTGTACACAATGTGTGCTAGTGCGCAGTGCGCATGGCACTGCGGCAAAGTCACATCCGCATACAAACTCCTATGACTCAATCGTATTGTTATATGTATTTATTGTACGTTTGTTTGTGAGTTGGAGTGGTTCATATACAAATATCAACTAAATTCAATATATTTTACACGCGTGCATCAAATAATTTTGCTTTTAAAAATTATCCAGAACACAAACCAGACGAATAATATGTGATTATGTGAATCTATTGGGTCATTTTAAAATAAGTATCAACGTTCACAATTTTGTATACCTTTGAAGTTATCAACTGCCCAATCGATATGGAATTTCATTCAGCAAATCAAATGGTATGTATCAAAATACTGTTCATTATTTTAGCCATTATTTCCAAGGCTCACAATTTCAATCATCGTGCATGCATATTCCATATCGTGTGCCTTGGAAATAGTACCCTTATCAATTAGAAACAGAAGATAATCGATTATTGACTTTTGAAAACATAAATTGACACAAAATGAACTCTAATTTCAGGATAAAAAACATGATGCATATTGTTGGAAGTGTTGCGGGAAGGAAACCACTTTGAAATGTTCAACATGCATTCGATCATTCCACATTGGTTGTATGACAAATGAAAATGGTGTAGACGTTAAACTTCCTATTGATGCTGCCGATAATTGGTGCTGCTTCGTCTGTAATAAATTGAAAACGTCCAAAAATACGTAAGACACGATAATGTAACCACAGATAAATGCCCAAAAAAATGCATTTTCAAGCAACTTCAATAATTCAATTTTCCAATATTTTCTAGGAAAATTGAGTTGAAACGTATACCAATCATTATTCATCGAGTGTGGAAGTCGGAATATGTAGGCTTGAATAAGAAAAAGAATCGAGGTGCAAAACGAATGAAATTGGTTGCAAATGTAGCAGAAGATATTTTTTGCGCTAGTGATGATATTTTGAATCCGATTGATCTGCCGAAAATACGAGCAAAAGCCAATTCATATACCAGCCTCGACGAATTTTATGCAGACGTCCAGTGGTTTGTTCATAACTGTGGCATATTTTTTGGAGGTGAGTTTCAGTTGAAATTTGAATTGAATGGTTACTTAGTGGATTTTCCATTAGATAATTGAAAAATCAAACATTTTGCATGGGAAATCAAACACCCGATAGAAAATGGGTTAAGAAAAAACACAAGTTTCTGAGTGATTTTCTTGTGATAACAGGAATCTACTCAGTGACCTCTACTCCTAATATCTCAATCTATTTATTAATTTCCAATTCACAGATAATCACTATAAGATGACATGCGCGAAAAAACTACTAAAATCCGTTTCGGCTGAAATTGAAAGTGTAAAAAAGTGTGTGGAGTGTCATATTAATGCGAATCAAAAAGACACACGACCCCGTTGGTGATTATAATTACAATTATTTATTTGATTTATAATTTTTGTATTTATTGATAATATTTTTTAGGTTTACGATGGTTTGTAATATGCCTCATCTCATAATTTGGGCGCATGGAAAGAATACGCGATATTGGCCGGCGAAACTGATGTCAGTCGATGGGCAAACTGTCCACGTTCGGTACTTTGGCAACGATCGTATAAATGATAATGTACCCACCGATAAATGCTTTTTATACTCTGAGAAAAGCCCAGGGAAGGCTCAAAACGCGAAAGTAAACGATGCGAAATACAAATTAGCGCTTGAGGTAAAACGATGTTCAGAGTGAATTCAAAAAAAAACTATCGCAACTTAAATCGATTAAATTAAGTTCTTTCATCAATTTTTCCATCCAGGAAGCGGAACAGTATATCAAGAATCTTCGCGAAAAGTATGGATCATTTGAACTTGAAGAACCAAGAACACCATTCGATCCGGCCTTATTCAATGACTACATTCTGAAATTAACCTCACGAATTATAACGTCTCCAGGAGTATGGCTGCCCCAAATCATGATGAAAATGAATGCGATTCAGATGAGGAATTAATGGCACCAAATTTGTCTGCTGTGTCGTGTAAACAAGAACCATCGATAAGTATGGAGGATGTGGATGTGACTTTTGGTGAACCAAGTACCGGGCGATTCGAAAACGATGAGGACGATTCAAGAGGAAATGGTGATATCGATGAAAATATGGAAATGGA
>NW_022595303.1:253128-255808 GCF_009176505.1 Sitodiplosis mosellana
TATATTAGAATTTTTTCACATACTCTCCTCTCGATCTAGTCAATAGAAATAACATCTATGATTCTGATTTTCATATCCTTACTAGACCGTATATTTTTTGAATTAACTTTTACGTGGCTATCAACTCAGTCTAAATGGTTTGTACTTGCTTATATTTAGATTAAACCGAAAAAGTATCAAACCATTTCTAAAAATGTTCACGAAAACCGAGTGTTCGACTATTCTTAGTGAACGATAACTTAAAAAAAAAACCATTTTGCTATTACTTACTAAATGAGTCAAAAAAAAATATGATGCTTTCGACATACCAAAACCACCTGTACTTTGGATTCTACCTGCAGAATTATGGTACCTTTCAGATATTAGCATTTGCAAATTACTGATTCTTTTTCGCATTCTCTCTAGGTGCATCATTTTGGTTTTACGTTTAAATGGCCGGACAAATTTACATCGATCACAGTTGTGAAGAGAATGTTGAAGCTACAGCTTGTGTCGCTTAAACTATCTTTTTAGTAATTTATCCAAGCTGAAAAATCAGTTGGAATCAGGTGAAGAGAATCATATTGTTGTTGTTATTCGCAGTGGTTTAGTTTGGCTCGTAAAAAGTGTGAGCGACATTTTGAGAATTCGTTTACAGAATATTAAAATAAAGAATAATTTTATTTTACAGAAATATCAACGAGTTGATGACAAAAATGAAATTAACGGATCTAAACATTGACTGTCTGGAGAGTGTCTTGGAGTATTTGGAGTTTGGTGACTTTTTAAGTGCAGCAAGCGCAAGCAAGCGACTGAACGAAGCGGCCAACTTTGTTTTCGTACAAAAACGCTGGCGAGAACTCGTACTTTTTGAAAATATACATATTTCACGAGATCGATCATTTCAAAATACAGGATGGATTACCATCCGTGACTTAAAGACTAGTTTACAATTCATACGATGCTTCGGACACTTGGTTTCCGATATAGAGTTAACACAAAAGAAATTTGATATCGATCAATATGTCATCAATTACATAAACGAATATTGTTCAGACTCTATTACATGCATCACAATTGAAAATGGTCTGAAGGGCTGGAAACATCTCCAGAAACCATTTTCCAAAGTTGAAGAAGTCATTTTAGTTAAATGCAGTGGGGCTGTTAGGGATTCTCTAAATAAATTATTCCCGAAAATGCGAGAATTACAATTAAAACATTGTAGCCGCGAATTCCACTCTGGTATTTCAAGTCACTTTCCTAATTTGAATGTTTTGGACATTATTGATCATAAACGCAGCGTATTGATATCATGCGGTGAAAGTATAGCTCCCGTTTTGCGTTTGAATCCACAAATTACTTATTTGGATATCAAAACAGATTACGGTCTCTTAGATTCAAGTGATTTTCAGAGTGCGATCAAAACTTTACAAAAACTTGAAACCCTCTACATAAGTGGGAATACATTGTCGTCTAAATCCATTGATAGTAAAATACATTTGGAAAGTGTGAATGATTTTGGCATCGATATACGTAGCAATCATATTATTGAAATTCCCTTTACATTTGGTAAACTTAAAGAATTAACTATGAGTTTTCCCCATGGATTGACTGCCACGTTCTTCAGTTTCATTGATAAATATCCTACAATAACAAATTTAGAACTTGATGTTGACAATTTATATGTTATGGACCAGATGCAAATAGCCAAAACACTACCGTTGCTTACTAAAATCAATCTCTATGAATGCAAACTTTCAGCCAATGAAGCAGCTCAATTCATGTCTAAGTTTCAAAACCTTAAGAACTTCACATTCTATATAAATGAGGTCACTGCCTACGACGATTTTCGTGCACTGTTAAATAATGATTGGAGGTGTGAAATCAATGAATATGGAGAGATATTTGTAGAAAGATGCAGTCCCAGGGCAAAAAAACGCAAGTTAAGCTAATCACACGTTCTAAGCCCAATATCAATGTGTGAGCAATGTGACGGAAAAAAATTCATTTTGCTTATTGTTTTAATACCAAATTTTTTTACATTGGTAATCCTGAACTTTTCCGTACCGTTGGCCTGCGTTGTCCGTAGGTACTTTTGGTTATTTTTTGTGAATTTTCTTGAAATAAAGGCAGTGAAAATATAATAATGAAAATAAAGTGAAAAATCGGTCACTTTAACTAAAACTTCGACAATTTTGTATGAGAGGTACCTGTGATCCGATTCTCATTGGCTTTAAACTTTCTGAGGTTTCATTTTTTGGAGAAAAAAATAAGATTCTGAAAGTTTCATGTTGATCGGATTTGCAGAAGTTTGGTTTTGGCCCTCAATTTTTTCCAAGAAAATGTCGACAAAAATTGAGGACAAAAAATCAAACTTCTGCAAATGCGATCAACGTGAAACTTTCAGAATCTTTTTTTTTTCTCCCAAAAAATGAAATCCTAGGAAGTTTGAAGCCAATCGTAGTCGATTTACAGGTACCTCCCATACAAAAGTGTCAATTTTTTGAGGTTTTACTTAGGGCAAGTACCCCAGGATCAAATCGAAAATGGCTCATCTTCGAACTTAAACTAAGTTTATTGGATACAAAACTTTTGGGACTTTCAGATTTGGATTATCTCAATTATTTTTTGAGTTATCGTGTTAACAAACAGCTACGACAACGACAACGACAACGACAACGACAACGACAACGACAACGAC